>NW_005187577.1:805305-821728 GCF_000239375.1 Pundamilia nyererei | reverse complement strand
TGCACTTGATCATGTCGCGATATTATCGCAAATGCGATATATCGTTCAGCCCTAAGTAGGACCCATTTAATATGAGTGGAATATACTTGTAACACACACACACACACACACACACACACACACACACACACACACACACACACACACACACACACACACAGAAGTATCAATCCATCTGCTGTATGTCTGAAGATACCTGCTTCTATGAAGAGCCATCCCACCTTTCATGTGTCTCAGTTGAAGCCAAAGTTGTCCAGTCTTCATGGAGCCCAAGGCCCACAGCTGAGTTGGTACAGGAACAGCATTCGGGTTCTGTGATTCTCTGCAATTCAATGGCAATATTAACAGTCTCTTTGTAACTTTGCATTTGTACCCTCCTAGGACCTGGCGTCCACATATGTGGACATCACATTTGGGTTATTTAGACCAAAATGCTCAATTTTGCTCTATAAGAGCCTGATATCCACTTACGAGGACATTATACTGCTACTGTTCTATCAACATTTTAAACGAATATCCTCATATGTGGCTTTTATTTTTCTTAAAAACACAAATAAGGTCAAAAAAATAAAATAAAATCAGGTAATTCCTTGTTTTTACATTCATCGGGCCGCAATCAGCCCAAATATCAAAGAGAAATAAAAAATGCATGCCGTGGAAGAGTTCGGGTCTTAGGAGGTTATAGTATTATAACCAGAATACACTCAATGGGCAGCCAAGTTAAGCCCGATGTTGCAAAGAGAGGATGATACATTTATAAATTAGACACCAGTTACATGCAAACCTTTGCCAATCTATCTGAGAGTGATTGCAGTCAGTCCGAGTTGGATCTTGATGTTAAAACCCAGCAGTCACTTCAACTACTTGCAAATGGATGCCATCCTAGTTTTACTCTAGTGTGAATGAGCTATTATGTAGCTTGTGATGTCAGGTTAAAAAGTCCAAGATGACAATGTTCAAAATACTGAAACACCACTGGGTAATGTTGTGACTTCAGAGCTATTGTTACTTTGTAGTAGAATTAAATACTTCTCGACATTAATACAAATATTTGTCAGAAATTGCACAATAAGCTTACCTGTTATATTACTTTTTTCTTTAAAATAAGGACAAACCTATTTGCTGGAAGAAAAGCCCTCTCTCTGTCCCAGAGGTTGTTGTCTTGAACCATTAATTGCTGGTGCAGCATGGGACTGTGGGAGCTGTTGCTCATTTCCCTTTGTTGGAATGCCTGGTTCATTAAATTGACTGAGCAGGATGGTTTTGAGGAGAAAAAGATGATAGTTTCTCAGGGTAATAACAGGCCTCAGGATAAGCTATGTTTAAAAGGCTACCGCAATGGCTACCCAGCGCTCCCATGACCCTAGCTGCTGGGGACGGCACTGGCCAGACACAATTAGTGGTCACAGATACCTAGGTGCTTGTGTGTTTGTATGTGTGGGTGGGTGGATGCTTGCATGCTTGGATGGATGGGCGTGTATGAAAATGTGTGTGCACATATACTGTGTGTGTGTGTGTGTGTTTATTCGTAAGCCCATAAAACCCACATTCCAGATTCAGTATCAGTGTCAGTGGGTGTGTTCACCCTGTCTGTCTGTTGATGATGGCTGTGCTTACTGTCAACGTGTCCCTGAAAAACAACTGGCTAGTCTGTGGGTCAGTGGGAATCCATCTGTCACCTAAAGCTAAAACACAAGGAGATGTGTGAACAATTTAATGCATTACATTTTCTTTGCTACGCGCCTTACTTCAAGGAATATACAGTCCAGAGGAAAACAGGGCTCTTTCCTTATGATTGTACACCAGTACCCCAAAGAATATTTGTCCACTGGACTAGTTTTCGGACACTGTCGGACTGTGTGTGGGTCTTTAAGAGCTTCTTCTCTGGTTCATTTCTCTCAGATTAACAAAAGAAGAACATTTCACTTTATCGCAGTGGAACAAAAGCAGATATGGAGCCAAGTGTGTGCAGTGAATGCGGGGTTGATCTAACCAATTTGGCCTCGTGGGAGATGGGAAAACTGTGTTTGTGCATAGATGAGATAGTCTATTTATTTATTTTTTACAAGTTAACTTAAACTAAAGAATCAGGATTTAAAAAACAGAAACATATGGAGGTTTGTCTCGTAGTTTGTCCACTCTGCTCGCCGAGGGTTATTTAAGAAGTTATACTTACTACATGTTGAGTTCAAGTTAAACATGAACAGAGAAAGCATGAGTTCTTACATTTTTGATTATTGAGTGTCAATGCAAGCATAATCATCATTTGTCCTTTTCTTTCACAGGAACAGAGAGGTGGAGGGACAAACATATTTATACGATTATGATTAAGCAGTCAGAAAGCTGCATTGCATTCCTAACTGACACACATTAGGCAGAACCATTGCTGCAGGAATCACAGGCTGTAGTGACGGCCCTTGTTTCAAACCAAATTAAATAGTAACATTTTTAGTGTATTTAGCTTGTTTTGTTTAAACTGTAGTTTCTTTTGTAAATGCTTTCTATGCTTAACAATTTACCCTCCCAGCTGCAAATCATTTTTAGTTTAACTGATAGATGTCCTAAAATATCCACAGACTTCAGGACTTGACTGGATTTGCATTTGTGTGGGTTTTTTTCTTGTTTTTACAAAATGTGATGTTCACTTCAGTTGCTCAGCGAACCGTGTCGAGGCTCACGAAAGCCTCTGGTTAGCTTCACTGTACCTGCTCGGGACCGACAGGCTTTCCGAGACTTCGTAGACACAAACAGCCCAGCCCGACCGCTCGCTCCCTCTCACACACACAAACAGTTCTGTATGGCAGTTCTATTGGGGCTCTTCACATTGTCCAGACGGCCCAGTGTCAGGCAGTGAAATGAATGGCTGTTTATATTAGAAGGCTGGTTTAATGAATTAGACCCACAGCTCCTCTGTGTCAGCACCAGGAACACAGAGACCAGACCCTCTCCCTTCCTTACCCCTTATACACGGCAGGGGGCGGGGACACCCTGATTGCATCCTGTGGGACGGGTGACTCAGGGCGCCCGACGGCGCCCCTCTAAGGGCTCCCTGCTTATTTACAAAAGGCATCTGGCAGAAGCTGTGCATGGACCCTTCTCTTGTTCCACATCCCCCTTTTTGTTAAGCTCACCTATCACATCTCCCCCATAGTAGCTGAGATGGGCAGAGGCTTGCATGTTTATATACACGTGTGGGAGGGTGAACCAAGTGGAGAGGATTACTGAGCAGCTCGCACATGTTTGAACAAATATGTATACAACATGAGGTTTGCCACCCAGCCGTACATATATACAGGCCTCCAATGAGACCCACCTCTGTTTCTACTCACTCTGCCGAAAAAAGAGAGAAAGGTGGATGTCACCCCACATCCTCATCAGCCCACTGAGGAGAGGAGTTTCTGACTCTGTGCCTCGGGATAGACAAAGACTAACAGATGGAGAGGAGAGGAAGAAAAGAACACAGGAGAGGAGGCAGGAGGCAAGTGAAAAGGAGAGGAGGAAGAGACTATAAGAAGGGAGCTGGATGTGAAATGGGGAGACGAGGAAAGGGGGAAAAGGGAAATGACCAGAGAATACAAGGGCCAAGGGTGTGAGGGAAGGAAACTAGGAACAAATGTGAAAGGAAAGCAAATCAGGAAAAGAAAGGGCTATGAATGAAAAATGGAAAAAGACAACTGAGGAGAGTAGGAAAAAAGGAAAGGAAGCAAAAAAAGGAACAGCAGAAAATAAAAGAGTTGACAATAAAAGAAAAAATAATAACAAAAGACAACAAAGGGAAACAAGTAAAAGATGAGTATGAACAAGGACATCCGAGGAGATGAGAAAGCAAGAGGGGGGAAAAAAACTTTTAGAAAACAAATGATGGGCAAAGAAAAGAGGAGAAACTCAGAGACAGGAAGGTAGGATGAGAAAGAACAAAAACAGAGAGCAGGATAGATGCAGACAGAGGGAACAAATGAAGGAAAGGAAAAACGCAGTGCAAATTTGTAGAAAAAACACACAAGGATCAAACACAATCACAACATGGAGTCAGAGACACACATTTTATAATCAGCAAAGCTTTTTCTCCCCACACACTCCAGCCTGCACAGTAGTAACATGCTTACTGGTCATACACGTGAGCTCTGAAATGATTCCACCTCTTCTTGGCTTAAAAAAAACAGTAATTATTTTTTTGGGAGGGGGGGGTCTCATCTCCTCTCATTTTCTTTTGTGTTCACCCTCGTCTGGTCCCTCTCTCCTTCTCATCCCCGTCTTTAAATTGCCCAGCATCCTGCAGAGCTGAGGAGCCTCTCAAATTGCCTTTGTCCATTTGCTTACGACAAGACCCAGGGACCGTGTGTGTGTGTGTGTGTGTGTAGGTTTGCATGTATGTATGTGTGAAGGGAGTCTGTAGCAGCGGGGTGGTGGGTTGAGATTACTGTAATCATGGGGTGCTACCTGTTCATTAAACACACAGTGGGAACTCTGCTTACAGCGTTTAGGAACCAATTAAAGCAGAACAAGCTATTAACATTAGCAGCATTAGCCAGAGGAGTGTATGCATGTGTGTGAGTGAGAAAGAGGAAGAAAAAAAGAGTCACTACAATTCAGTATGCAAGTGTTTCAATCACTTGTAAAGGACTATGTGACTAACAGTGGCTGATGAGCCCGAAAACGTGCAATCAAGAGAGAAAATAAATGAAAAGAGTAGAGGAGGAGGGATGATTCAGGAGGATAATGGGAAGTGGTAAATTCAAACTTTAGCAAGTTGTGAATGGCCGTGATTATAATACAATATCTGTGAAGATGGTGTGTGATTGCTCAGGTAGGGGAGGAGGAACTTGTCCTCCTTGAGAAAGGGAGGGTATAGAGAGGTGCGACATGGACTCTGGTGAGCGTAATTATCCGTATCTCCAAGCTCCTCTCCAGCTGGCACAATGGAGAGTGATTTGATAGAGACGAAATGCCTTGATGGGGCCTCGATCTTCATCTCCTCAGTTCATGAAACTCATTTCTGGGATTCATCCAATTAGAGACAGTTTCTGTCTGTGACTTTGGAACTTGGGCAAAAGCAAAGGATTCATTTGTAATGCTTATCAGGCTGCAGTCAAGAGCATCGGGGATGATATTAAAAGTAAGTATTTGGCTGACAAAGTTGTAACAGTGTTTACTTCTGTTGTGTGCTTTGTTTGGCTTTTAGGTCGTAATGATGCTTATGACTTCTTACAGGGTTATTTTGTATTTGGTATGTCTCTTCCTCATTCAGTTTACTTCCTGTTTTATTTTAGAAGATAGTTCCTCGTGTGGCTTTCTGTGTTTTTACTTCCTTTCTTTGTTCTTTTTCTGAACTCTTTAGTGTCCCCTGAGTACAGGGGCCTGTACTCAGCAGTGACACTGAGGCTATTTTCACCTTGATAAGTCAAACCAGGGGTTCCCAGCCTGGCTGTACGTGAGCTCACATGATAAGGGAGGGGCTGTCAGCATCTGACCAATCACAAACATGAACAGGTTAATGACAGCAAGAGAACATAAAACTGTTATGTTTAAATAATATAAAGAGGTAAAAAAAAAAAAGTAGTAGTCTGAAAGCAACAACTATGTTAGGTACACCTGTTCAACTGCTTGTTGATGCATATATCTAATCAGCCACATGGCAGGAACTTAGTGGTCCAAACAGCTCGCTGAACTTCAAACCGATCAGATCAGAACAGTGAATAAACCTTATGTGATTTGAATATGTCACTGTTGTTGGTGCCAAAGGGGCTTGTGTGAGTATTTCCTGGAATTTTCCCACACAGCCATCTCTGAAGTTTACAGAGAAAGTTCAGAAAAAGAGAAAATATTCAGTGAGCAGCAGGTCTCTGGGCAAAAATACCTTACGGATGCTAGAGGGCTGAGAAGAGTGGTTCTACGATGATAGGAAGAAAACAGTAACTCAAATAACCATTTATTACAACCAAAGTATGCGGATGAGCATCCCTGAACTCAAAACATATCAAATCTTGAAGCAGATGAGCTACATCAGCAGAAGACCACATCGACTCCTGTTAGATAACGAGTTGAACTTGAGGCTACATTAGTGCGGAGAATATCTTTTTGACACATTTTGATCCCTTAGTACCATCTGAGTGTTGTTGCCGTTTGTCCATTTATGAATCTTCTTCCTGCTTCCTGATGCTTTATCAATAAAATTGACTCAGTAGCTCCTAAAAATAAAGTAAGCATTCTCTGTGGATTGACCTCTCCCAATCCTTTTCCTCATTGTTTAGCTTCTCTTTGTATTGTGTTGTGTCACGGGTCATTTGGATGCTTTTTTCATGCATTCATTATTCTGTTTTCCTCCCTATCACCTGCTAGGGTCTGACTTTGTTTTGGTTCTGGTTTTGTATGAAAAACAACACGGTGGTGACAACCCAGAATGCACAGCAATTCCTGAGCTGACATATGTTTATGTACATACAAGTCGGCCAGTTTGACTGGTGCAACTTTGTTTTTTTTTTAAATGAAAAGGAGCAGTTGGTAGCATTGAGTTTAGTTAGCAAGGAAAATTCAGAGAATACCGTGATCCCCAGATGGCTGCCCCTCCCTGAGCCTGACTTTGCTGAAGATTTCTTCCTGTTAAAAGGGAGTTCTTTCTTCTCACTGTCACCAAGTGCTGCTTAAATGGGGATGTTTGATTGTTGGGGTTTCTCTTTATTATTGCTGGATCTTTACCTTAGAAAGATAAAGTGCCTTGAAGTGACTGCTGTTGTGATCTATCACAGTATAAATAAAATACAATTGAACTGAGCTGACAGAAATGTCATTTTTAGTTAGCAAAAATAATAGCCTAAATTATATTCTAACCTATTCTGTCAGTGTGCTGCTATTTGCACTTTCATAACTCTGACAGTCCATCCATAGACTCAAAGTGGGTCCAGAAGTCTCGTCGTCCTACATTTCAGTAAAAGCTGCAGTTGTTAAAGATTTATTAGTTCCAAGTCCAACAGGAACAGATCAGTCAGATTCCAGAGCAATGCACACCTGCACTCAAGTATCAATGCAAACAATGACAGTGCCCACTGTAACATTTTTGTACTACTAAACAAATTGCACCCAAGCAGTCGCTTAAAATGGCCAGGCCATTGATTATGCATGACATTAAGCCATAAAACATTTTAAAGGTCTACCTAAAAATCATGCATACAGTTGCCACATACCAGGACCAAAGGTTTTACAATTTTTTACATTTTGGCAAGGGGACTGAGTTGGTTTTGGAGCCAGCAATTTGAATAGCTTACCAGTATTTAGGCCAAAGCTATGTGTTGAGTCATGCTACGTCACACGGGCTAAAAATAAATGAATAAATGATAAACCTGACACGGGATAAAGGTTACACAAAAAATAAACAATTAAAAAATACACTACACTAAAAATTGAAACCAGAGCTCGTGTTTAGATCAGGCAGATTGAATTTGATCTGAGGAAAGACAGAAAAAACACTCAAAACTAATAAATTCAAGTTGTTGTTTTTTCATCTAATTTCTCTCATCTTAACTTTTCCATCAAAGCTTTACTCTGTCATATCTCCTGGGTGCCATATTTAATACCCATCTAACAATGGACCAGATAATGTCTCAAGTATAATTGTTCACCAGGAGAGGTAGAAACATGCAGTGCCATTGTCTGTCTTCCTTTTGTAGTTAGTTAAAAGGTGGATAAATAAGATGCAATTTAGGGACTTTTAAGACATAATTTTTTTCCTCTTGCCTTAATCACTGTGAAATTACCTCTGGGTGAGGGCTGTCATTAAAATAGAAGAGGCACTTGCTTCTTGGATGCTCGAGGCAAGCGTGAAGCGCTAATAGCATAGTGCCTCGATGGCACTGACGATTTTAACGGGCTCTGTATTATCCTGCTGTGCCTATAGCCGTGGCTACACCACCCGCTCGCCGAGGATGTCTTATGATGGTCTATTTGTAGATTGTGCCAGCTGTTTCCTGTGATAAATACACTGTAAAAGCTGCTTCATGATATATGCAGAGCCATGCATGTAGTTTCATACTAAATGTATTTTTCTGAGAACCTTTACTTTGATGGCCCACTTAAACTAGTTACTGCTCCGTCACACTGTACTGGAGCTCAGTTAGTATTACCCCCTAGTACAATCTAAATCTTAATCTCTCACTTTCCTTATGAAGTCAAAGGCAAGCTGACTCCCATCGTCGACAGTTCCTTGTCAAAAGAGCCCAGCTCTGGCCCTGGGTTTATGTCCCACGGGGTGGCTTCTCGCCCTGGGCTAGAGGACCCCGAAGTGACATGGACAACAACCTCCAGATGTTAGCCTGCATTAGGACCTGACAGCTTGCCATGTCACTGCCTACAGTACCACGCAGTTCCATCACTTCCCATCTGCTGCCCAACACCTCTCGAGGGAGAGAAAGTGGGTGGGGATGGGAAAAGACTGAGACTTTGCTGCCCTTCATTCTAGATTAGGAGACTAAACATCACAACACTGACAGATCGTGCTGGGAGGGAGGCAGGCATCTGATTTGTCCCAGCATCCAGCCAGAGTTATGAAGAACCATCTTCGGCCCAGAAGACCAAGTCCCTGCAACACATATGGGCTCAGCACCATGGAGCTGAATCAGGCTGAGGCAGGCTGACTCCAAGTTATTTAAGAAACTTCCATTCACATGGGTCAATATGAATCTGACCCCAATATTACATGAATCACTAGAGTCCTGTTGGATATTTGGAGATCAAGAAGATGGAAGCATGGACATTTCTAATTACTTTTATTTTATGTTTGTTTTTACAATTTTTAAAAATATTTATCACTTTTGACTAATGATAGAACTAACAGCAGATTAAATAAACAAATGTAATAACTGTTTGTTGTGTCCCTAATATGAACCTTTGATATATAAGTCATAATAAACAGAACATCTGTGTGTGTTTGGTTTCTATGCAGTGTTGCACCATGAAATTAGAAAGGCTCAACAACATATATGCACAAAAATCAAAGATGTGGAAAAAAAACCCTAAAGTCATAAAGTGGACATTAAAATAAACCATTGAATGGTGGGATAAGTTTTGCCCAATGAGAAAATAGCCTGATGTTTGGCTCCCCCTCCTGGAAACACGGACTAACATCATGCACAGGACATGAACCTCTCAGTATCTCAGGCCTGCTACTGAAAAGCAGTTACTGAGGACTCGCCACAGCCATGCTGGCACAGCTACACCTGCTACTGTACTAACATCTGATTTGGAAAACAAACGGTGCATTCATGTGTTCAACATGTATTTTAAAATGGCATCATACGTTGTATAAGTTATACATTTACTGTTTTTCCTGTGTTTCTTTATCTGTGTCTCTATTTGTCCTTAAGTTAATGTCTCCTTTGGTCATTTCCTGTTGTACTTTGTTAGTCACCTTTATGTGTCTCCCCCCCCCTTCCTCCAAACACACACACACACCAATCACCTGCCACATCCTCACTGATTTTACTAATTCAATAAGACTTTGCTGTCAGTAAGCTCTGGTGTTTTTGCTGCTAACCTGTCTTTAAATCTGTCAGAAACTACACTTCCATCTTACAGCCATGGTGTTTGTCTGTGTGCATACCAGCAAGCAAGTATAATCCAAGGAGAAACCTCTGGAGCCGTCCCGACTTTACAGCATTAGAAAAGACTTGCATGACACCATGCCAAGCCCTATGACAGTTATATGTTAGAGGTGCATATATTGTAAACATACCTGCAGCAGGACGAGATCAAGTATGCACGACCAGAAGATTTGGTCAGGAAAAGAAGTCTTTATTTAGCTGGGATACATACTGTTATATTTGATTATTAGTCAGATAGAAAACACAGTAGCTTTTCAAAATAAAAGCAAGGTCCATTTAATTAATTATATATATTTATAGCTTTAAAACACACTTCAATAAATATTTTTTCTTCTTTTGGTCTTTATTTCTCCTGTCAGCTTTACAAAAACACACAATGGACTATGAGAACAGTTGAGGGAACTGCACTGGTTTAAAAGGTCAGTGGTGCAGATACAGGCCAATACACACATTGTAGATGCCACAGATATTAGCCTACGAAACCTAAAACACCTTTACACATTTCCAAGTGTTTCACATGTTTGTCCACGTCACTACGGCAGGTATAAACAACTCTCCGATTATTCACATGAACGTTAAGCACTATTTGACCACTGGTAGCATCACACACGCTGAAGAGTACAGGGAGGGTTAGCTCTAAGTTAAGACACATGGATTAACAGGTACATTGCAGTACAATTGTAGCACCCATCTTTTACATGGCTAGTCTACCACTCCCACACCTCAAACTCACACCTTATGGGTGAATGGCGGCTTATTTTAACCTTGCATATTTCCCATTATTGTGTTTCAATCAGACTGACTCAAGTAAGAACACTTTTTGTTGATATTGTTTTGTACTGAATCATTACAGTGGAGGGGAGGGCAGAGTAAGCACGATTCATGGAGCAGCAATTGGCACAATAATGGGAAATATCTGAAACAAACCAGAATTCTGCTTAAATATTGAATCACAGTGAGAGAGAAATCTTTCCCTGGATGTGTTCCCACTTTTGAAGTCATAAAGGGAAATAGCTTCAAGGATCCGGGAGCAGCAGTGGGTTACCAATGGGATGCAATGCACTGAATGTAAAGCATTGTACTGAATGGTGACTGCAGTACCTTTGGCAGAGGTAAACATTGAAGTTTTAATACTGCAAAACATCTGACATTGGCCATCATCACACGAGGTGACGTGAAGACAAAACGTACGAGTGCTGGATTAGCTGAACCCTGCTTTTCTTCCCAGGATAATGCCACTCTTTCTGCGAGCTGAATTCAGTGACTACAGAGCTTCATGACTGACCTCACCCTTGCTTGAAACAAACTACAGTGAACGACATGCTCAGCTTTATTAACTTGTGCGCAACAAAAGCACAATTTAGTTTTTTTTAATTAGCCCCTTCTAAATGTACTTCAAGCTTTCACCAGCAGGTGGGAGCATTTTACCAGCGGGTAAACACAACAGTAATAGATGGTTAAAGACTGAAAGGTTGTTTCTTTAAAATCTGCTCAAAGCTTTGGTTATTTTTTGAAAAAAAAATTTAAATAACAAAGTACTTGTTAAGTACCTTTAACAAAAAAGAAAATGTTTTTGTGAGAAAACCGTGTGCTACTGAGAAGTCCCAAGATGGTTTTGATTGTTGCACAGTGTTGCACTGATCACATTAATCACAATGCACGTAGTGATGTCGGTTTGGTAGCTTCTTGAACAAAAAGGGTTTTGAGAAAGGGAACTTTCTCTGTTGTGTTGATGAAAATATTGCTTGTTTTCTGTCTGCTTGCATCTGTAGAATAATATCACTGATAAAATAAACCTGAGCAGGATGTTCACTGAACTGGTTTAACCTGGAAGCTGACTTTCATACCATACAGATACCAAATGAAAGCAATAGCTGCCTGGAAGGTATAAAAGGACACTCATTGGAAAATTTCTCATATGTTTTGCTATTATAGAAGTAAATGGGTTCGATCAAGCGACAAAAAGAAACAAAGATCTGGTTCATTTGATTCATCCAGCTACACATTTGGGTTCAGGTGCAGATTCCTGACATGCCACAGAGGTCGAATTCCAAAAAAGAGATCAAGCAGCCATTTTTCTTGGCTTACATACTGCCTTTGTTCAATGTATCAGCTCAGTGATCACGAGCTTTATAAATAGAGCATAAAACTCATTACGTCACAGAAAAGTTTATGATCTTCATAAAAGTTTCTTGATATATTTGGACAAGCAAACATTTGAAGGTGAAACAGTAAAAATAATAATACAGGGCCTATTTTAAAAGAAGTAAAACTTAAAATTATTATTTTCTTTTTGGTTTTTGTCAGTTCCATCATAGAAAACGTAATGTCCATAACATTAGGAGCTCCCATTTTTATCGTTCTGCTGTTCTCTGTGCTCCTGAAGACTTTGCCATCATACTCACAGCTGTGAATGTCTACAAATCTGGTAATTGATTTCATATGTTTTCCAACTTATATGATATGATATTATGATATTATATACACCATTTGATGCAAAGACAAACCAGGATTTTAAGTCTTGCAACTAACGGTGCCACAAAAAGGGTTTACTGTTTGAAAAAGAAGCTCAGAACAAAACTGGCTGAGTTGCTCAGTCATTATATCAGGAATGACCAAAGGCAGCTTCGGAAGAAGAACCTCATGAGAACTCTGGAGGTGGAAATAATCGGTTTGGGGTTGCTTCACTACCTTAGGGACTGTCGATTCCAGACACTGATTCAGCTATTAATTATGTGTGAGATCAGAGACTGATTGGAATGTATGCAAGGCCCTTTTGATGAGGTGATGATGTAAAGACTAGAAAATCAACAGGGGGTGGTTAAAAAAGAAGGAATGGAGGGTTATGGAATGAGCTAGCAGACAAAAGTGTTTTGTGCACAGAGTAGCGAAGTACCACCCCATTTATCATTTATCAATACTAACTTCAGATGTCAAAGTTTACATACTTTATGTTGAATAAAAAGCGTTAATTTTCACCGTGGAGTTCTCTAAGACAGAAACATCATCTGTGCACAAACTCATCAGCAAACAGCCTAATAAGTTTTTAAACCCTGTGTTTTTCCTCACACCCCGCCTTTAGGCACTGTTTCAAAGCTCATCTAGTGTTTACTTGTCCAAATATATATATAAAAAAAACTATTTCCGTGGGATGCTAATACTTTTTCACATGATGAGTTATTCCAAGGATAAGCTTAACTTAACACAGAAAAGCTAGTACTGTGGTTTGTTTACCTGCAGCTCACAGACCATTAATGCAGAGAGATCCTCCCTGCAGTCCTGGAGAGCTCTAAGCAGTCAACACCTCCTATGACCCTATGAAAGCATTCACAAACTTGCCTCTTGGGGGCAGTAATCCTCCACAGAGGACCCGAAACACCAGCGACCGAAAACCAGCATCATCGGGTGAGGAATTAGGGCACCGTTGTATGGTGACAAACATAAGCGCTCCAGCACAAACTCACATCTTGAAGCCTCCAGTGAGTCAGAGTGTTATTAATAGACCCAAACAGCAGGCGCTGTCACCACGTCTACTGCTCCCGGCCAATTACGAAGCTCTGCAGGTGTGCCCACCGACCCACACATGCAGCCAATATCAGACACTTCTTCTATTCTGCAACCTTTGCTCTCTCGCCATTATTTGTTTTCTACTTTGTGAAGCCCTTTCACAGACACGCACACACTCACACACACCCAAAGAAAAACATGGAAATGTTATTAGGTCAGCTTCCTCCTGTGGCTATGACTCAGTACACCAGCTCTGTCACTGCCCACCTGGAGTCTCGGGAAGAGCAGCAGGAACAAGAGGATGGAGAGAAGTAGGGGGTAAGAAGGAGGTTATTACAAAACACGGCAGACTCATTCAGAAGATACAGTAGCTTTGCACATACACGTCTGCACAGGACTAAGCCAGTTAGTAAACCCTGTGCTTCTCATTATATCTTGTCTACTCTAAAAATGCCACTGGCTGTTAAGCTCCAATATTTAGCCGTGGCCCACGTACCTGCTCTCCTGAAAGGGCAAAAGAAACATTCAAAATGTCTTTTAGTCTTAAGTTAGGTTAAGATGCCTCCTCCTTCAAACACGGAGGTGGAACTTAAGTTGGTCGGCACTGGATTACAATCACAAGTCAATCCAGCAGAACTAAGATGCAATTTTTATTGTATCTCAAACAAAATTAAGAAAACAGTGTTGTTTGCAAAGGTACCTATTTTCTGTCATTATGGTCCCAGCGGTGGCTGCTCTTATTAAATGTGGCCAAATATTCAAATGAGTGAGTAAGCGTCTGCTTCTAACTACTCTGTTTCACACAGTTTTTCTACTCTTGGCTCTGTATGACAGGCTATCAGACAGGACAGGATTTACCTAATATGGTCATTTGAGGCACACAGCTCTTTGAGCAGAGAAGCCCCAAATCTGCAAAGGGCAGCTGGTCAGAAGAAGTAAAACAACTTTACAAGACAAATAAGGATTATTTTTATTTACCATAAATCACGAAAGCCACTCTACTAGAGTTCTGGAGTGGAACAGGCCCACTTTAAGACATGTCACCCTTAAAAAGCTTGAGCTGAGAGTTTCTGGAGTCATGCTAGATTGGCCCCAATCAGCAGAGTTTAAGAGCAAGTTTCCCTGTGTTAAAAAGAAGCACACGTTAATGCTCAGAAACACAGAAGAACACCATCACTGACACAACCATGAACAGCCCCTGCCACACATCATATCACATGTGTTTTAGTTGATTTCTTTTATAACTGAGTTGCACAGTTCATTCTATTGTTGAGTTATACAGTCTTTGTGTATTACTTTAGTTGAAATTATTGCTACACCAGTGTAGTCAACTTCATCCAAACTGCAGGAAGCCGCTCTTCCTCCACAGACTCTGAGCTTTCATTACACCACATGTCAGCATAGTGAGGTGGTAACAAGATCCACACAGCAGACATGCAGTACTACATACACATCCTCTCCAATTACCACACTAACAAACAACAAATGCCAACAGCCCCACAGGCCATTGCGTGGAGATAATAAGAACCTGTGTGTGTGTGTGTGTGTGTGTGTGTGTGTGTGTGTGTGTGTGTGTGTGTGTGTGTGTGTGTGTGTGTGTGCAAGCTTCTGGTGCTTTCTTTGCACAAATACACAAACCAGAAGGAGAAATGTGTGAGTGTACTCGGAGTTACAAGGGCATCTAGTAAGTGCATTAATCCTCAAACAGGGCAGATAAGGCCTACAGAGGTTAAGAGATTGCAGTCTGGAAAGAAGCGATACATTACACAAACGGCTGGATTGATTTGACCTGCAACCTTTCCAAACTCTCAAACCTCATTAATAAGCCTTCATATTTGAGATAAGATCCTTTTTCTCCATCTGAAGCTCATTTTGTTCGAAAGCTGTGAAGAAATTAGGCAGACGCTGCTATGCTTTTTAAGGAGAATGAGTCAGAAAAAGGATACTTCCACTATTCAGGTGAAAGGACAGAGGTTAGTGATCACAACACTAACTGTCAGTCATGTTAGTATATACTCTACTTGATCGGCGGTCATCCTAACTGGATTAAACCTCAGTTTTCCTTTTAAATATTAAGCAACTGCAAACGTTTCTGCAGCTACGTCTAAAATACTAAAATTCTAGGCTAACGTAATCAGCAACTCTCCACCTGTGAGGTTTTCTCAATCTGTTATTGCACCTTTCCACCATTTCCAACACACACAGGCAATTTTGCTGCCTTCCCAAGGGACAGGCCAAACTAACAGCTCTACATTCGCTCCTTTCCAAAACTTCACCTCTGAAACGAAACACCAGTAATATGACGGTCATCATCTGGGGCTCCAGTGTCACAAACTACTAAGTTGTCTCTGATTTCCTCATTAATGAGGAAGAAACTATTTACTTTTAAATGCTGATTTAAGCTCTCAGAAAATTAAGTTCCTGTGTTTAATGTCTTTCTTCCACCGGCAGACATTCATGAGGAGCCTCTCTGCAGGCTGGACTCACCGTAAGGCTTTAGTCTACACATTTACTGCACTGTATACAGGAATACACTCTAGCATAGAGAAATCTATGTCTAATCTGTTGCTTTACACACCCAGGTCCAGGTTTTTCTTTTCTTTTTCTGTCTGCTATCCTCTGTAATTACTCTTTTCAATCCCTTTTCATCTTTGGCAGTGTGTTGGACCCGGGGGGTGGGGGGGTGGGCAGGTGGGTCTCAGATGCGTCCGTTGCCGTGTGTGCTGCTTCGGCGGCCGGACAGGGGGTGGGAGGAGTAGTGCAGCTCAGCTGTGGAGAAATTGGAGGATGAGGAATTGGAGGAAGAAGAGGAGGAGGTGAGTCCACAGGCTTCACAGGCCAGAGCCAGCTGCCTCAGGGCATCCAGAGAATCCATCTTAGCCCCACGTAACAGATCGCTCTGTCCCTGCAGCACAAAGGAAGACGCGTGAGTCTGACTCATACCTGCAAAGTCATGAACTTCAATGAAAGCAAAAGGTAACATTTAAATAGGTTTATAGTCTTTTGTTATTAGGGACGGGTGTATGCAGGTGTTGGGGGGAATTCTCCTCGTATGTAAAAAGCTGATATATTCTGCTCATTTCAGGCTCCATATGTTTATTCTTGTTCTTCCCTGTAGCAGCTCTGCACGATCCCAGCTCCAAACAAGATTAGGGCTGCCACGATTAGTCAACTAGTCACGATTACGTCGACTATCAAAATCGTCAACGACGTCGTTTGAAGCTTTGTTAGAGCACAAAAGACGCAAGAATAAGTAGTAGGATTTAAGAGTGTAATAAGGAACTGAAACAGAAGATGGCAGCACTGCATGTACAAGGATGCCA
>NW_005187577.1:802694-804654 GCF_000239375.1 Pundamilia nyererei | reverse complement strand
CAGATGCATGCTGGTGCAATAAGCTGTACGTTTTACGTCCAATGGATGCATGATCTGATTAGTCGACTAATCGCAAAAATAATCGGTGACTAGTCGACTATCAAAATAATCGTTTGTAGCAGCCCTAAACAAGATGAATCCTTATTTATCTCGTTCTTGGCGTTGGTTCGGCTCTGTCTAAAACAAGCTGCCTTATGGCTCAGCAAGAGTGAAAATAGGACAGAAGCCTCCTTGCAACAAGGAAAATGTGGAGTTTGCCCAATGATTGCATTACTTTTTTTAATTCAATGATTGATTGCTCATAGTCATGCTAAGACATGCCCTCAACCGCATGCTCAACCTCTTGGACTGCTTCAGATTGCAAGGCGATTGCACACAGGTCTCAAAGTGGGAGCCAACCTGTCTACAGTTACAGTCCGACTCAAACCAACTGCAGCCAATTCTTAAACGCAGAGAGATTGTCGACACATTTGTAATCGAGGACTCGACTCAGTTTGTTCTATTCTGGTTCTATTGCTTTATGAAAAGTGTCATGAAACTGATGTCCTGCAGCAACTACATCAGGGGTGGGCAACTCCAGGCCTCGAGGGCCGGTGTCCTGCAGGTTTTAGATCACACCCTGGGTCAAAACACCTCAATCAAATGATTAGTTCATTACCAGGCCTCTGGAGAACTTAAAGGCATGCTGAGGAGGTCATTTAGCCATTTGAATCAGCTGTGTTGGATCAAGGACACATCTGAAACCTGCAGGACACGGGCCCTCGAGGCCTGGAGTTCCCCACCCCTGAATTACATCATTAATTGTGGAGGAATTGGTGTTTCAAATCTATGAGGTTGTGGCTCAACTTTGAATGTAAATAATGAAAGAGAATTTCTGCTTAACCCTTTATAGACCAACCACTGCCTGACCGAGTGTGACTGTAAAATTAACTCCCTTCCTCTTTCTTTACATCAACTTTCTTCTGATTGGCTGCCTCTGATTGACATCATGCAGAAACAAACTGAGCCAAGAGTCTTTGAGGACCTAAGGCCGAGACCGAGCGCGCTGTGAAAAAGCAACAGCAAATTATGAATTTTTGGTAACATATATACATACGTGTTCAGTGTATATACATACACTGAACTAATTGCATTGTTACAGGAAATATGTCCTTAAAAATTTTTAAAAAGAAGTTGACATCTAGCCACGATGACCTGGCCCTGATGTTTTTAAACAAGAAAAGTACGGCACAGATATTCTGCATCCATCCAATCCTCATGAGAAGAAGCTGATCCAGGAGCTGAAGCTGCATCTATCTGTGTGCCTGAGCTAAAATAGTATAATTATAGTATAAATAAATAATAATAATAATAATAATAATAATAATACAATAAAACACTATTTTTTCCACATCATTGTACATGTTATGTTATTATTAGTACCAATGTTTGTTCTGAGCTACAAGTGTACTTTCGCCAAATGCCGAGGTCTGATTGGTCAGATCCGTTTATTCGTATCCAAAAAAAATTGTCAAAAATTATGTTAAAAGTTTAAAAGTTTATTATGATTGGTCTTTTGTTTGCTTCGGGTTGGCGATTTTTGTCCAATGACTGACAACTTAAACATTAAAATTATAACTCTCAATGTCAAGGGAATTAATCACTTTTTTAAGAGACACAAAATACATTCCTCACTCAAAAAAGATAGAGTGCAGATTGCATTACTGCAAGAGACTCACCTCACAGATTCTGAACACTTAAAACTCAATGATTGGGTGGGACAAATTTACTATTCCTCTTTTAACTCTAAAAGTAGGCGTTGCAATATTGATCCATAAAAATCTACCATTCACTCTAAATACTATTGTAAGGGATACGGACAGACGATTTATTCTGATTACTGGGCTTTTATATGGGGAGCAAATTCTATTAGGAAGTGTTTATGCACCAAATACTTTTGATAGATTGTTTTATTCAAACC
>NW_005187577.1:782159-802674 GCF_000239375.1 Pundamilia nyererei | reverse complement strand
ATGTTTTTAAACAAGAAAA
Organism: Pundamilia nyererei; assembly: GCF_000239375.1. NCBI lineage: Eukaryota > Metazoa > Chordata > Actinopteri > Cichliformes > Cichlidae > Pundamilia > Pundamilia nyererei. The sequence goes on along the minus strand of NW_005187577.1, from coordinate 802,655 downwards.
GTACGGCACAGATATTCTGCATCCATCCAATCCTCATGAGAAGAAGCTGATCCAGGAGCTGAAGCTGCATCTATCTGTGTGCCTGAGCTAAAATAGTATAATTATAGTATAAATAAATAATAATAATAATAATAATAATAATACAATAAAACACTATTTTTTCCACATCATTGTACATGTTATGTTATTATTATTTAGTACCAATGTTTGTTCTGAGCTACAAGCGTACTTTCGCCAAATGCCGAGGTCTGATCGGTCAGATCCGTTTATTCGTATCCAAAAAAAATTGTCAAAAGTTATGTTAAAAGTTTAAAAGTTTATTATGATTGGTCTTTTGTTTGCTTCGGGTTGGCGATTTTTGTCCAATGACTGACAACTTTTACAATGAGTAACATTAAAATTATAACTCTCAATGTCAAGGGAATTAATCACTTTTTTAAGAGACACAAAATACATTCCTCACTCAAAAAAGATAGAGTGCAGATTGCATTACTGCAAGAGACTCACCTCACAGATTCTGAACACTTAAAACTCAATGATTGGGTGGGACAAATTTACTATTCCTCTTTTAACTCTAAAAGTAGGCGTTGCAATATTGATCCATAAAAATCTACCATTCACTCTAAATACTATTGTAAGGGATACGGACAGACGATTTATTCTGATTACTGGGCTTTTATATGGGGAGCAAATTCTATTAGGAAGTGTTTATGCACCAAATACTTTTGATAGATTGTTTTATTCAAACCTTCTGGCAAAAACCTCCTCTGTGTGTCCGAATCACGTAATAATTGGTGGGGATTTTAACTGTGGTTTGAGTCCTGAAACTGATTATAATCCACCAAAATCTCAACCACCTTCAAAAATGGCAAAGGCTGCAATGGACTTCTGCTCAGATCTTGGTCTTTTTGATGCCTGGAGAGTTTGTAATCCACATGTGAAAGACTTTACATTTTTCTCACGCCCCCATTTTTCTTTTTCCAGAATTGATTACATGTTTGTTTCTAGATCTGTCCTTGACAGAACTTGGGGTTGTTTGATCAACACATGCGCTCTCTCAGACTACTCATCAGTCTCAATGGAGTTATTACCACCTTATTATGATCCCTTGTCTAGACACTGGCGGCTAAACCCAGCTCTCCTTAGTGACCCTGAATTTGTAAAATATTTAGGAGATCAGTGGGAACTTTGTCTTTCTACAAATGACTTACCGGGGGTTAGTGCTTCTACTCTATTATCTCTTTCACCTCAGCGAAAAAGAAGAGCACGCACCTTAGCCAAACAATTAGTACTTGAACGCAACATTACTAACTTGGAGAGGGAGTTTAAGAAATCCTCGTCTGTTTCTGTGCTTAAAAAACTGGATGCAGCCAGATCAGCCCTGTACCAACTACTAACTCAGAAAGCGGAAACTGCAATATTCTATGCAAAGCATAAATTATTTGAATCGGGCAACAAACCTGGACGCTTACTTGCCCGACTTGCCCAGGGGAAAAAGGGCTCTTATGCAATACCCTCTCTAAAAGATAAGAAAGGTGTTTTACAATTCGAGGCTAAACCTATCAGCAAAATAATGAAAGAGTTCTATCAGGACTTATATTCCCCTGAGTGTCAAAATACTGTAGACGCTAGGAAATTGTTTCTTGATAATGTTAATCTCCCTATACGATCAGAGGAAAGTCGATTAGATCTTTGCAGTCCTATTAGGGCGCAGGAAATTTTAGATGCAATCAAATCCTTACAGAGTGGAAAAGCTCCAGGCCCTGATGGGTTTGGGCCAGAGTTTTATGGTGGGTCCTTTATTAAAAATGTATGTAGAATCTCTTGAGAGGGGCACACTTCCACCCACCTTAAACCTTGCCCATATATCCCTGATCTTAAAGAAGGATAAACCTGCAGATCTGTGTACATCTTACAGACCTATAAGTTTACTCGGTGTAGATTGCAAGATTCTGTCCAAAATTGTATCTAGACGACCGGAGGAGGTTCTGCCAGTTCTGATAATGCCTGACCACACCGGTTTTGTCAAGAATACTGTAGATACTTCCGCTCCAATGTACGCCGACTCATAAATGTTGTGCAGTTCTCTCAGAACACCAATTATAGGGCTCTTGCAATTTCACTGGATGCTGAGAAAGCATTTGATCGGGTGGAGTGGGAGTATCTATTTGATGTTTTGGAAAGATTTGGTTTGGGATCTGAATTTGTCAAGTGGGTCAAACTGTTGTATGGGGCCCCAGCTGCAAGGGTGTTGGTTAACGGCTCGGTCTCAGATGTTTTTCCACTGGGTAGAGGAACGCGTCAGGGATGCCCCCTTTCTCCCGTACTGTTTGCACTTGCATTGGAGCCACTGGCAGAGGCTGTAAGAACTGACCCTGAGATCTGTGGGGTAACCTTGTTGAATACTGAATACAGAATTTCCCTTTACGCAGATGACGTGTTGCTCTTTCTCACTAAGCCAGAAACTAAGAAACTAAGCCACTAAGAATCTATTCCTGCACTGACACATATCATTAATCAATTTGGCCTTTTTTCAGGGTATAAAATTAATTATGATAAATCTGAAGCTTTGCCACTCTGTGATGGGGGGAGGTGGGACACTCCTCCTAATGTTCCTTTCAGGTGGTCAACCACTGGTTTTACATATTTAGGTATTAGGCTGTCTGCAGACACAACAGAGTTGTACAAGTTGAACTTTAAACCAATTGTGGGCTCAATCAAGAATGACCTCAATAGGTGGTTTGACCTCCTCCTGTCTTGGATGGGTAGAATAAGTTTAATCAAAATGAATGTTTTACCCAGAATATTATATCCCATACAATTGTTGCCTGTCAGGATCAACAGAAAAACATTCTCAGAGATTGAGGGATATCTTTCTAAATTTATATGGCATGGGAAGAAATCTAGACTAAAGATACAGATTTTACAACTGCCTACAGATGAGGGGGGGCAGGCACTTCCTAACCTTTTATATTATTACTGGGCTTGCCATGCACAAATAATCTCAGGGTGGTTACATTCCTTTCTGTACCAAGGCGAGCCACCGGTAGATACTTGGTGCTGTGACCCTGTTTCGCTTCTTAGTCTTTTATCTGTTGATCTAGCTGACCTTCCTCTTGGTGTCAGAGACCTTCTCCAGACGATCCCACTGAACCCTGGGCTGTTCGTTCTGGGTCTATCTATGGAAGGGCTCTCTCTGTCTTCTGTACAGATGCTTTTGTTAGGTAAACTTTTACATTTAGTGAGGCGATGTGTACTGTTTCAATGGATTCAGAGACTGCCCCCCACTGTTACACAATGGTACAGAGAAATGTTCAAGGTGTGACAATGGAGCGCCTTAGTGCCATCATAAAGGGCAATTGTAATGCATTCTGTAGGATATGCAGCCTTTGCCTGATCACCTACCTCGTGACCTTGCTGTGCTATTACATAAAGGGGGATCACATTTTGTTTTTAAACACAATAATTAATGTCTGTATTCCCTTTTTTTCTCTCCCCTTTTTTTCTTTTCTTTTTTCTTTCCCTTGACTTCAAATGTGAAACGCTGTACATATTTTGGCCCAGACATGTATATCTGTAACTCATGTACCTGTATTTGTTTTTTCTTCTCTTTTTCTTATTTGTATTTGGCTGTGCTGATTTGTTGCTGTTTGTGTTGTTTCAAAAAATCAATAAATCATTGTTTTAAAAAAAAAATCAAGCTGAAATAATGCTGAAAATTCTTCCTGTGAAATTACATGCTCGGTGTCAATGGCTGCATTAGGAAGTGAGCCCAGGAATATTTTCAACAAACAAAATATCTGCACGAATTCGACGCGTCCGGTCTGTAAAGGCCTCGTCCAGCCTGGAGTCGGGCTATTGTCACTGTTTGTCTTCTGAAATTACAGATACATTTTTCAAAGTTCGTCCTACAAAATGTTTATATTTATTTATGTTCTGCCTTCCTTTACCTTAAGTACAGTAATGTTCCAGGTGAAACTCTCCACAGCTTTGTTAAGCTTGCGACCCTTTAGTCCTTCCTTCTCTCCAAGCCGAGAGAGATCCTCGTGGAAGTCCATTCCTGTGAAGCACGAAAGCAGGAGCATTATTGAGGCAGAGCAGCTTGGGAATCGGCAAATCAAATTCAGGTGAAATATAGCTGTCAAGCGTATGGATGATTTCCCTCAGCTATCCCAGTTGCAGTTACGTGTGTGTTGTCGTATAAACCAGACTGACATGTTTACGTAAAAGCAAAAGCACTGACACATAAAGGTCAATCATCCAAAGGCAAAAACACGCTGGAAAATAAGCTGTTCAGAAAATCCAGTACAAATGTGACAGAGAACAGCTGACTTATTGTAAACAACATTTCAAACAGAGATACTTTTGTAAATATGTGCCTCACGGGAACCCAATTTAGAGAGTGCTACAGCCACCACATGCAAAGCTGTTTACTCGCAGAGCCATTCTCTGAGGAGTCACCCTAATTAAGCTCTACTGTTAGATGTTTCAGTCAGACTTGCTTATTTGATGATTTGTTAGAATTTGGGAATATCCCATGCTGCAGATCTTTTATTCATGAGACCTGATCAAAACGACACTCACACCAGCCACGCAGCCTTTCATCCATCTCTGCATACTTTACCTTCCCTCTGCACCTGAGCGATCCTCTCCTGTACTGCATCAGCATTCTCGATCAGCTGTTTCTGGGCAGCAATCATCTGAACAAACAGGAAGACAATTTCTATGTTCACTTTTTGGTCCTTTTATATGTTCAAGGTTTATGAAAAATACTATGTCAAGAACGCAGAAGGCAGTACAATATATGGACAAAAGTAATGAATGTTATTGCTACTGCATCTACTGCAGTGATATGCAGAGGCACCACTGTGTTGAGACTCAAGTACAGACTTTCAGCTTAAATGCAAGAGGTTTTACAAACTGTGTCCCGTCTTCCATTTTCAGAGGTTCAAATTAATTGGACAATTGACTGACAAGTAGTTTTGCGGCCATGTGGCCATGTGAGGCCCTTTGCCTCGTATTTCATGCCAAATGAAGTGGACATAATATCTGAAGTTGATTCACAATGTTCAATTTGTATTTTAAAGATTGTCACAGTAACATTAATGTCATTTTAAAGGTGATGCCCAAAGAGATGTGAGGGCAGGTGAAGGAGGCCATCATTAGAGACAAAACAAATCTTTCAGAGAGAGAGATTAGGCTAAATCATCAGTGTGGTGCACCAAAAGGTCTGAAGCTGCTTGTAGACAGAATTATTTCCATGGTTGAGAAAAAGAACTTCACAACATCGAAGCATTTCACGGGAGGAAACAGAATATTTGACTTCAGGTGGACATCGGCTTTTTCTCCAAGTATTAAAACCTTTTTATATTGAAATTCATGTTAGATTCTCTCATTAATTTTGAACATCTGAAACTGGGGGACTGGGGATAAAGTTGGCTGTAATCTTGAAACTGTGCATGTAAAACCCCTTAAATTAACGCCCAAAGTCTGAACTTATCACATACTGATTGTTTGATTTACAATCCAATGTGATGATGTACAGAGAAAAAACATTAAAAAATTATCTTTGTCCTAAACTTTATGGATGGCACAAGTTATTTAAGATGAGACACTGATTGTACCAACCGAATGGTAAAAGGACGTTTGTGCAACAGCGTTGGGGATAAAAGACTGACTGCATGCTGCCGGATGTAGCAAAATACACTGTTCCAAAAAATAGTAATGTCAAAGTATCTTACTGTATATTTTACAGTTTTGTACTGTCTTTCTAGAATATCATTAAATTTACATAAGTAGACTGTGATCTTACATGTCAAAAGTAAAATAACATAACATCACTGTAAATATAGTAAAACACAATTTACTTGTTTTTTAAATATATTTTTTTGTACATATGCATATTTAGATTGTAAAAATATATTCAGAAATGTATCATGATTTCACAAATATCTGTCCGTTATTGGAAAGATCGAACTGTTGAATTCAAATGTAATGCTATGGATGTTATTTTACGGTAGTATTTTGGCGCCCCAGCTGCCGGAATATTACCATTTTTTTAAGATGTTTTTTTAACAGTATAGCAGTACGATTACCCTGTCTGCACTCAACAAAATGTCATGAATAACTCTAAGTAACACTTTTTCTCAAATGTGTTTGGGTTTTTCTAAAGCCAGACTGAAATTTAGTTCCCGTCCATTACCTCTAGGAGTCTGTGGAAGTCTTTAAGCGAACCCTTTGCAAGCACATTGGAAGTAAATGAGGGAAAAGTATGTTGGATATCTGGACTCATATGGACTGAATAATGTGTTAGGCCACATCGCTTCATGGAAATGAAAATTATCAACTTGCAGAGGACTGAATTCAAAGACACCCCGAAAAGTGAAAAAAATTATGCAGCAGACTAGTTGATTTTGTCAAAATCTCACTATTTTCACCATTTTCGCTTAAAATGGTCATTTGTATGGCCAACATGTGGTTGTATGCATGCCTGAAAATATCAGGGCATGCTCCAAACGAGACAACAGATGGTGTCCAGGGGTCTCCTCCCAGATCTGCACCAGGCTGGCCAGTCAATGGAGGAACTGCCTGTATACTCTCACCACATGAGGCCGAGCATTGTTGGAGGAACCCATGCGTCAGCACGGGTTCTGACAATGAGTCCAAGGATTATATCTGGATATCAAAACTCAGTCAAGGTGCTGTTGCCTAGTGTGTAGAGAACTAAGCAATCCCTCCATGGATATGCCTGCCAAGACCATCACTGACGCACCACCAAACCAGTCATGCTGAACGACATCACAGGCAGGATAATGTTCGAAGCTCCCCCAGACCCTTCCACGTTTGTCACATGTGCTCAGGATGAACCTGCTGTCTGTGAAAGACACAGGGACCCAGTGGTGGACCTGCCAATTCTTGCATTCTATGGCAAATACCAACTGGGCTCCACGGTGCCAGGCGTCGAGTTCAGCGCTCACTTAAGAGTGCCTGGGCCCCAGGCCAACCTCTTCAAGTCTGTTTCTGATTGTCATAGCAGGTTTGGCAAACATTGTTCTGCCTGTGACCAAACACTCATACCTGTGGCCAGCTCAAGGTCATTTTGTAGCTCTGGGAGTGCTCTTACTTGTACAAACTAGCAGAATGCTCCAGTTGATGCAATAATACCACTGATCATGGACTATTTACGGAAGAAATTTCACAAACGGACTTTTTGCAATGGTAGCATCCCAGACTCTTTACAACAATCCATTTATTCATAAATGTTTATAAAGGAAGATTGCATTGCTCAGTGTTTGACTTTGTGCAGATATAAGGATATAAGGGCCTAAAAACACCTGAATTCAAAGATTAAGAGGTGTGGCCCAATATTTTAGTGTAGTGTATTTGAAAATGTGACATATCACATAGTCTGGGCCATACAAGATCTAACCTTTACCTGATTTAAATGTGACCATTTTCTTCTTCCAGATACTCTCCTGGGAATCTCAGGGCTACAGATTAAGGTTTTGAATCTCAAGGTTTCCTGGAAGTCCCATTATGACTATTAGGAAACGATGTAAAATAGCACTGTGCACTCTGAACCAGACAGAGAGCAAAAATCATCGTGAAGGATCATCGTTGGCGTTGAGAGGCGTGCCTCCAGCTGTTTTCCCCCAAAGGTGGCACATAAAGTCAAGAGCGTGTCCACGGCCATGCTAATATTATTTGAGACATTCACGAGGTTGTTCTTCCCTCAGAGTCACAATGTCCAGGCATCAGTTCTACTGTAATGTCATGAAGGCTCTGAGGGATAGCTTTCAATGTAAATGACCAGAACCTTTCTGGTACTTTGTTCTTGTTCCTTAAGTTTAAAATCAAGTCAAAGTGCAGCTGTTTTTACACACTGGAGGAGATTAAAAATGTAACGGAAAAGAACGGGACTTCCAGAGAGCAATCTAAATATAGTAGAACAAGTCCAGAGATGGAGAGATCAGCTAAATGGGCAACTTATTATCAAGTATTAAAAGCCCCGGTCATCTGGGCCTTTCTGTGTGGAATTTGGATATTCGTGCTACACCTCTCTGAGTGGGCATACTCCAGATTCCTCCCACAGTCTAAAGACATGCATATAAAATTAACGATAGGTAATAAGTTAATAGGCTCTCTTTATACATGGCTAAATCACCTGGTCGGGTACAGATTATGCCCAGAGATTTTGTTTACAAAATGTCTTTCTTTGTTTACAAAATGTAGTATGGATACTCTTTAGGGGGTATATCGTTTATATGTGCAGGGTGTTACGCAGTACGTTAAAAAAAACACTGAATGAAGCAAAAAAGTGTGTTGATGTAACTGCTGATGTAACATTGGTTGCCTGTCACTTCCAAGTCAACTCTCTCACCATTACACTGATACTCAGGCGTACAGTACGTACTCTAATCTCTCAGTTACTTATATACATGATACAAAACTGAGAGCAAAATGACATACAGGCATGTACTGTAGCTTAAATACAAGCAAAATAACTTTTTAACAGGGTACTTAATCTCTTGATATTAAGAATCTCTTTTGTCAGTGTGTCCTGGGCTGAGACAATGTACAACTTTCTGATCACAGCTTGTGCAGATATGAAATACAACAGAGCTGAAAATATTAGACTATGGTAATGAACTGATCACTCTTAAGTAGGTTTTGAGCAGGTTCCATCTTCCTTGATGTAAACAGGTACTGTTTTTCTTTGTTTTAAAATAACCTAACCTAAATCATTGGGTGAAACAAATGATGACATTTTACATTAAACTTATATAAAATCAAGTAACTGATCCTCGATTTTCTTCTAATTACATCAGTGTTCTGCTGGAACACTCTGGGTCCTGGTATCCCTGTGGATGACACGTACCACCCACTTAAACAGCACTGCAGACCAAGCAGCTTGGGTTAGTACGGCAAAGTTCTGCAACATGGGAACATACTGATGTCATTGCTATCTCTAAATAATGAAGAATTTGCTAAACTAACTATAGCGAGAGTTGTAACTATATTTTCTTATTTAAATCAGTCAGGTTGCCTCAAATCACTGAAAGAAATAAAAAGGGAAAAAAGGGCTGAATACAGGAAGAGAGAGGGAGCTTTTTGTGTGGTGACTGAGCGCTGTGTGTTTGTGCTCAGAAAGGCTGAAGAGGTGTGATGTTTGATTGGAGATCACACCAACTATGGCATCATGACACTGACCTGCTGGGCTGCATTTGCTGGGTTTTGCCGCAAACATCATCGGCTGCACTCACATACGTAATTAACCACACTGTTCTGAGGTATGTGTAGGAGTAAATAGCTGAGCACTAAAAGAGGTGGGAGAGCCTCGTCCTGATCAAATGCAAGAGGAGATTGAGTAGGAGGTGTGTGTGTGTGTGTGCGTGCTCGTGGGTGACGGTTTCATGCATGTCACCACAGAGCTGCTGTATAATTAATGCCTATAGACGATGCAAATGTACGTAAGCAAAGGTCTGCACACTCAGTGATGCAGTGTTAGATGTCTAAAAAAAACGTCACAAACTGTGGAAAAGTTTCTGATGCTAAAGGTTTCAGCCAAAGGAGCAAAATTAGCAAGAGCAGCATAATGAGGAGCTCGTAAGTGACACAGAGCTCAGGAAGATACATATCATGGTCTAACTACATATATGTAGGTCTCACAAAGCACAGTTAAAATTAGCACTGCAAACACCTAGCATGTCAAGTCTCATAATCATTATATTTATGATTTCATTGGCTAAATTCACTCTTTCTGATTGGTGCAGATGGTTGTTTTGAAAAAAAAAAACAACTACTGAAAATTAGGTTGACATTTGACCTCAAAGAAAGTTATGTTTGAGACTGGGTGTGGTTTAACTGACATTCTAGGTTCTGGTGACTGAGAAACCACCAGGTGGAAGCTAACCAGGAGCATTATTCAAACCTAAACTTCAGTCCCCAGCTTATGGTTTGATCCAGACCTGGAGATTACTAATGATTATTAGTCTAACCCCCTCCGTGAATCGCTACCTTATCGTGGTGGTGGGGTTTGTGTGTCCCAGGGATCCCAGGGGCTATGTTGTCCGGGGGCTTCTGCCCCCTGGTAGGGTCTTCCATGTCAAGACCCTACGGAAGACCCTACTATCCTGAAGGTTCGGGATGTTGTAGGGCTTTCCTGGTTGACAAGCCTTTACAATGTTTCGTGGATATCAGGGGGGCACCTCTGGATTGGCAAACCGGGGTGGTGGTTCCCATCTTTAAGAAGGCGGACCGGAGGGTGTGTTCCAACTACAGTGGCATCACACTCCTCAGCCTCCCTGGGAAAGTCTATTCCAGGGTGCTAGAGAGGAGAGTCCGTCTGTTAGTCGAACCTCGGATACAGGAGGAACAATGTGGTTTTCATCCTGGTCGCGGAACACTGGACCAGCTCTTGATCCTCTCAAGGATACTTGAGGGAGCATGGGAGTTTGCCCAACCAGACTACATGTGTTTTGTGGACTTGGAGAAGGCATTCGACTGTGTTCCTCAAGGTGTCCAGTGGGGGGTGCTCTAAGAGTATGGGGTGTCTGGCCCATTGCTACGGGCCATTCAATCCTTATACAACCGTAGAAAGAGCTTGGTCACCATAGCTGGCAACAAGTCAGACTCACTCCCGGTGGGTGATGGGCTCCGCCAGGGCTGCCCTTTGTCACCGATTCTGTTCATAATTTTTATGGACAGAATTTCTAGGCGTAGCCAAGTGGCAGAAGGCTTTCACTTGGGTGGTCTCAGGAGCTCATCTCTGCTTTTTGCAGATGATGTGGCTCTGTTGGCTTCATCGGGTGATGGCCTCCAGCTCGCACTGCAACGTTTCACAGCCAAGTGTGAAGCAGTGAAAATGATAATCAGCACCTCCAAATCTGAGGCCATGGTCCTCAGCCGGAAAAGGGTGGAGTGCCCACTCCGGGTCAGGGACGAGTTCTTGCCCCAAGTGGAGGAGTTTAAGTATCTCAGGATCTTATTCACGAGTGACGGGAGAAGGGAGATGGATTGGTGCTGCGGCTGCAGTGATGTGGACGCTGCACCGGTCCGTCATAGTGAAGAGAGAGTAAAGCCCTATAAGCCCCCAACTGAGTTCATATTTTTTGGCATATTTATCACACTTCCATGCTCATTAAACTAATTTTAATATTGGACCACGATAATCCAAGAAAATGCAAAATCCAAGTTTTAAATAATGATTGCCTTTGTTAAAAGACCACGTGAAAAAGTAATGTCCCCTAAACCTAATAACTAGTTGTGGTGGAATTTTGGCCCACTCTTTTGCAGAGGATTGTCTTAATTCATCTGTTTAAGCGCCTTAAGATCAGAATAAACGGTGAGTCTGGACTTGTTTTGTTTTGGGGGTTTTTTGAGCCATCGAGAGGTGGACTTGCTGGTTTGTTTCAGACCTTTCTCCTGCTGCATAACATAAACATGCATGAGCGTCAGGGCATGAAATGACTGGGAATTATCCTTGCAGATTTTCTAGCAGAGAGCAGAATGGTTCATGGTTGGACAAAGTGTGACAAATATGCAAAAATCTAAGAAATCAGGAAAAAGGGCAAATACTTTTTGACTCATGACCTCCAGCTTGCAGCAAAAACGTAGGTTACACCACTATGACGAGTGCAAGCTGATGGTCTAAAAAGTGTTGCATCATAAACAGGATTGGCCAGTTACAATCATTTTCCTAGAGCAACTACGATGCAGTTCACAGCGATATTTGTCTGTGCAGTTCGTCAGAAATTTTTCTTCATGTTTGCACAAGACAGGAATTAATGCAACTTTCTTTTTTAAGGAAGCAGTTAGCTCAATAAATGTGTCTTACTGACCGTTTCATAAGCAGCGAGCAGTTTGCGAGTTGGTTCCGAGAGGCCGACCAGGGGCTCCAGACATGGATAGCCATCCTTCAGAACCATGGTGGCCCCCATAGTGCCCTCAGGACTCTGTAGCCTCGTGCCCAAGGTCTGGATGCACTGCTTCAGTTTGGCCACAGTGGGGAGCCCACACTGCTCTTTGAAACTGGCTGTGGTGCTCTGGAAATGGTGTGAAGGTAAACAGACAGAGAAGAGAGGGAAAATAGTGTTAGATCTGATGTACAGTTCCGGCTGTAAGATTAAGCTGGGAAAAGCCAAAAATCATGACACGGCCCGCTCACTTCCCCTCCGTTCCCCTGTCATCTGCTGTCTCCCTTGTGAATTAAATCAATATGGCACTCACTGCTGCCTTTAATCCAGTGAAATCAGCCTAAGCTTAAGCGCATTTAGCAAAAAAAGGAGACAATATGGCATAAACAGGAAATCAAAGCAATTAGAGTGTGTGTTGGATGGGGGGATGCAAGATCGGGATGGTTCACAGATTTGAGTGTGACAGATTAAAGGACTCGTTTGCTGAACTGCCATTCAGGGTCACTTCATAACAAAGGTAAAAGGTTTATTTCTGCATGTATGAGCACTGGAATATAAAGCCTCTGCTGTTGCACTGAATGCCATTTGCCACTTGCCACATCCCCAACTGGACTAGCAATTATCATGCTCTACCTGTGTGTAAGTGCATCTGTGTCTGTGAATGTGACAGACACAGAGAAGCCTGATGAATAATATCTGTGGCAGATGAGCCCACAGCTGGACTCATGGCAGAGAGACAGAGAGAAGCAGGGTGTACAATGAGACTGAAGCAGGAGGATTAAAAGCAGTTTCTGAGTGAGTAAAAAGTGTTTCTGCGTAGCACTCGGTGTGTGTGCGTGGGTTTGTGTGGGAGTGTGTCTGACAGACTGACTGGGTGGGATTGGATGATCAATGAGATGGCAGGAAATTTGCTCTCTGCTTTCTACTGAAAAGGATTGACATTATTCAACCAGAGATTCATTCCAGTTTTTAAATTCACAGACCTACACTACATGGATGAAACCGTGCAGTCACCCAAACATTACACACAAGCAGACATTTCTGTCGCATCATAGCAGGAAAATCATGTGTGTGTTCATAATAGCTGCATTTATCGTGGGCACTCTGATTCCTCCATCATTAATGTGGCTGATTGTCCTCCTGGACATTTTTTAAAAACTGTGGTTGTTCTATTAGGAAGCTGAAGATATTAGAGGATAGTTTGAACCAACAGAAACACGTTGGGACTCTGACATTTGAGAAGATTTTAAATTGATATTGTGAACTTAACAGCAGTTACAAACAGACTGTGTATAAAGGATACAGCTGCCATGAAGTCACCAACTGGTTAGTAAAGTGGTTTTGCCATTTCCATCTTGGTATTTTGAAACCAGGTCTAAGCCAATAAACATATCATAGACTGGGTCCCATCTTAAGAAGCTCATAGTATCATATCACCCCAACAGGGCACTTCATTATCAGCCTGCTGGTTTACTTGTGGTTCCTATGATATTTAAAAGTGGAATGGGAGGCAGAGCCTTCAGCTTTCAGACTCCTCTTGTGTGAAACCAGCCTTCAGTTTGGATTCAGGAAACAGACATGCTCTCTAGTTTTAAATCTCTCTAAGTCTTTGGCAACTGGAGGCTTTCAATGATGCACTGAGTGTTTTTTAACTCTGCTTTTAATCATTAGTTGTTACTAATCTCTGGCTGTCTTCCACAGTGTATCTTTTGTCTCGTCTTCCACAGCTCACCCCAAACCGGTCGTGGCTGATGGCTGCCCCTCCCTGAGCCTGATTCTGACAGAGGTTTCTTCGAGTTCAAAGGGATTTTTTCGTTCCCACTGTCGCCATTTCCATGCTCACAGGGGGTTGTCTAATTTCTGTATTATTGTAGGGTCTTTCCCTTACACTATAAAGCTCACTGAGGCAGCTATTGTTGTGATTTGATGCAATGTAAATAAAATTGAACTGAATTGCTGTAACTAGTGATTAAGACTATAACATCACCTGCTAAGTTTATACTGTAGGTCACACAGCAAAGTAGGCGAGGGCTGTTCGTCCTTAAACTTCTACACAATTGGAAGTCTTTTTGTTTGGCTTCAGACCAAGAAGTTACATCGTTTAGGTCTTTTAAGTCCAATACTGACTCTTTTAACTGCATGGGTGGTCTCCACGAACTCCTGGCTGTATCTTATCTTATACAGTAATGCCTATATACTGACTTATCTGTGTTATCCTGCTTTGTGCTTTTAAACATTCCCAGTTAATTTCTTTCTATTTTACATTGTAAAATTATATTTAGCAAGTATTTCATATCAAAACTTTTTAGTGAATGAAAGAAGAAAAGCACAAGTATTTCTGTCCCCTGCCTTCTGCTATACTTTAAAGTTGCTATTCCAGGTCATCTGAATCACGTAGTCAGGTGAATTGATTAAGGCCTGGTGTGGCCACACTTCACTGTGGCTCACTAACAGTGTTCAGAGGGACTGTGTATTATGTGTGTGAGTATCAGTTTGGACACTACATACGCCTCGTTCGTTTTCAGCACCTGGGCTTTGGCCAGTGTAACTGGGCTGATTCTGGATTATCGTTCACATACGGTCACGTCATGCCTTCTGGGATTTAGCCTATCATTGGGTCAAACCAGTTTTGGTAAATGGTATAGAGGCATTGGATTGTATTGGAGTACCTAAACAACTGTTTTTATGCACAGAGCCGCTACCTCCAGGAACAAGAAAGTCCTAGTTTCAACACATATATGGGTATAAGATATATATTAACATCACAATATACCTCTCTAAAAACAGATCCAGTGCAAAAAAGGATTCTTTTCACATTGCCCACCCATACATGTTGGTGTTCAGTGATAAGATGGTGGGAGCTGAGCGACCAGGTTCTATTTTCGCTGGTATTTATAATCCTCCTCCACTCTTCTCACTGACTCCTTTGTCGCTGCCTCGTCCTCCTCCTCCCCCACTCTCTTATTCACTCTACAGACAAGTCTAATTCTACCTGAGAGCTGAGCTCCAAAAACCTGGACTTCTTACTGCTCACTGAAACCTGGCAGCACGACTCAGATTATGCATCCCTCATTGAGCTGTGCCCGGAGGGTTATTCTTTAATCAGCCAGCCACGGACGTCGGGCTGAGGAGAAGGCCTTGCTGCGGTGTTTCCCAGCCATTCATCCAAAGTCAGTCACTTCTCTTCGTTTGAGCTGCTGCTCTTTAAAGTTCGAGAATTTTATTTCATGCGCTATAGTGTACCAACGACGCGGTCCAATCAAAGTATTTTCAAATTACTTTTTGTCTTTCACCCTGAATCTGTCCAGACTGGTTATTTCTGGTGATTTTAATATTCATATCGATGACGACTCTTTCTGCAAGGAGTTTCATCAACCTTATGAACTCTTTTCATTTTACCCAGCATGTATCTGGCCTCTTTTACACAAAAGGACACCCTCTTGTTTTAACCTTGGGCTTTAACATGGATCTTATCTGCCCCTGTTGTTATTTCTAATCATTACTGTGTTGCTTTTAATTTACTGTTATCTCCTGTTAGTGATGTAAATGTCTTGACTAACCACTATTGCCTTTCTATTTTAGACAGTGTCTGTCCTTTTTACAAAGAGATCAGCATCTGTTTTAAAATCCTCACCGTGGATTAATGGCCTTATCCACTCTTTAAAGCGTTCTTGCCGGAAACCTGAACACTTGTGGAGGAAAAGTCGTTTGCAAGTTCATTTAATTTATGTCAAAGATATTTTGGTGTCTTTTAATAATTCTGTTAGAGAAACGAGGGCTGCTTGTTCTAAAAGCACAGGCAATCCTAAGGTTCTGTTTAGCACTATTAATAACATTGTTACCCCTGCTTCACCTGCTGTTCCCATGTCATCTGACATCGACTGTGAAAATTTAAAAAAAAATCACTCATATTAGAAATAACCTTTCTCTGTCAGCTGTCCATTTCTGCCCCAGCACAGCTTGTAAATTTAGATCATTTTATACTTGTTTCTCTTCCTGAACCAACCCAGTTGGCTCTGTGAAAGTCTGTTGTTGTTTAGACATTTTACCTGCTTCCCTGTTTAAAGATGTTTTTCGCTCCATCAGCCCTCATATTGTTAATTCCTCTCTGGCCTCGAGTCAAGTCCCGATTTACTTTAAGAATGCGGTTAGTCACCCTATCCTAAAAAAGCCACACTAGACCCTTCTCTCTTGGGCAGCTATAGACCAATTATTATTGAGAAAAATGTTGCTAAGCAGCTAACTGCTGTTTTAAAGAACATTAACAGAGATAGCTCTTCTCTTATCTTTAATGGTGTTTTGGTGCAAAGTGACACAGGAAACTGTCCTGTCCTCCTTATGTTGGACCTAACCTCAGTCTTTGATACAGTTGATCCCCAGATCTTGCTTGACAGGTTGAGGTATTGGGCCAGTATAATGGGATCTGCCTTACAGTGGTTTACTTCATATCTTTCTGATCATTCTTTTTGTGTAGCTACTTCAAATTATAGGTCTTCTTTAAGCCATCTTCATTTTGGTGTACCTCAGGGTTCGGTTTTGGGGCCCTTATTATTTCTGTTTTTAGCACACTTTGAGCACTTTTAAAGATATCTCATATCACTGCTACGCAGATGATATTCAGTTATACATCCTTTTAAGCCGCACAAGGTATCGAAACTGCATCTCTTACACAAGGATAAAAATTTTCTCCAACTTAATGAGGAAAAAAAATGAAATTCTAGTTTTTGCTCCAGAAAAGCATACAACTCTAATAATGGAAACTCTTGATCTATTAGCCTCTTATGCCAAGCCTTTTATCGGGAACCTTGGGGTAAATTATGACTCTGGTTTTACTTTAGATGGTCACATTCAGACTCTGGTTTGTTCATGTTTTTATCACTTAAAAAGTATTGCTAAGCTAAATAGTATTATCTCAAAAACAGAATTGGAAACTGTTATTCATGCTTTTGTTTTTCAAGACTGGATTACTGTAACTCATTATTCAGCTGCCTAAACAAAGCATCACTGGACCATCTGCAGACTTTACAAACGCTGCTGCCAAAACACCAACGTTTTCTCACCTCACACCGCTACTCGCCCGACTCTGTTGGCATTCAATCCAGAATACATTTCAAGATCTTGGTTCTCACTTACAGGACTCTGAATGGTCAAGCACCAGCTTACATCAAAGAACTTTTACATCTGTATGTTCCTAGCAGGTCCCTAAGGTGACCAAAGCCTGCTATTTGTGCCATGTACGAAGCTGAAAACCAAAGGTGACTAAAGGTGACTGAGCCCTCTCAGTAGTAGCACTAGGACTCTGGAACTCTTTCCTCTTTAGTTTGTGTCTGCAGACATCACAAACCTCTTGAGCTTTTTAAAAATCAATTAAAAACACACCTTTTTACAACTGACTGATTTGATGTACTGATGTCTAATGTTTTTGTTTTCCTTTGCACAGCACTTTGTGATCAATAGCTTGAAAGGCGCTAAATAAATAAAGTTTTACTATTTACTAATTTCAGAACATTCATAAAATCCTACACCATTCACCCTTTTTAAGCATCCTATCAACATTGGGTCAGTTCACAAGCCTATTTCACCTCTAAGGCAGTGAACATAATTTTACCAAAGTTTGGATGTCATTTATATATATTTATATAAAAATAAATATTTATATTATTTACATTATATATTTATATATTCATAAATAAATATTTATATTTGCTTATTTTTCATTTATGAAATGTAAATGAACCTTGGGTCTGTCACAAGCCTGTCGCACATATTATCAAAAGTCAGTCCACATCCAGTCTCACCTGAGCATCCTCCCGCAGGTCCGTCGCTTCTTTGAGAGGGCCACTGGCTGACTTAAAAGTCTCATCCACTACCTTGATACCAGTGTGCCTCACTGTGACGTACTCTCTCCCCCGTCTCCCCACCCTCCGCACCGAAAGACCTCGCCGCTGGGCCTTCCCGCCTCCTCGTCGGTTGGTGATTGCCACGTGGACAAACAGGCTGGTGTGAGGTAAGGGGTCTCCTGCCAGGCCCAGCAGGGGCACATTACGGTAGCCAGGCTGAAGGCACTCGAAGGCCACGCTGTACTGGCCGATGAAATCATCTCCGATGTAGTCATCGTCTAATACCACAAAACGCAGCAAGGCCAGCTCGGGCATATTTACCTGGGGACAGGAAATGAACAAAAGAGATGAAATTCATTCTGCTGTGCACCAGAGCAAAAATAAAACCACGGCCAGTGAACACTTTGCAGAGTACTGACCTACATTAATACAACACACCTCGTCTGCCTCAAAAGACTTTCTGGGGGAAAATCTCGGATAATTTAAATGTTATTATTCCAAGTCTAATTCTGGTTATTGATCCATGCTCTTACTGAAACACAGTTTTATTCATACTTGAGGGAGAGAAGAAGAAAAAAATTTACCCTGGTTTTCAGAGCAGATATCTGCTATGAATTTTTGGTTGAAATGAGATCTGAGATCTGTTTAGGGTCAGGGGTATAGGGTTAATGTTAGATTTAAACCCTTTACATGGAATTTCTACCTATATTGGCATTCTGAATTGGAAACCTTATGACAGAAGATTTCCAAGGCCAAAATACATGTAACAGATTTTCATTTTCTTGTAATATCTGAAAAACGGCTTGTTTAGCATGTGGCTTCAATGTAACATATGCTAACATTATCCCCTGTGAGGTCTAAGGTCAAAATTGAGCTTTGGGAAATAATGGGAAGTTTTTCATGTGTGCCATCTTCTTTGTTTCCTGGTTGCCAGGACTTGAGAGAACCATTTAATATAAACAAAAACCCTTTTTGAATAGTTTTCGTGTTAGGGCTTGGGTTGGGATTAGAGTCATCATAACTAAGAAGCTACTCTCAGAATATTCAAATGTTAATAATGAACGGAGACAGGACTCACATATTCCCATATCATGCCTGATCCTTCTCACTTCATAGCAGCAAATGTCACTTTAACACCCCACTCACACAATATTCATTCCCAAATTTTGACCTGTAAATTTCCAGATTGTTTTATTCTATTTAACTTAATGTATATAGTCAAAGGAGCTTGCAAAGAAAAGCGTCTGGACTTCTTTAAGTTACTTGAAGACGTTTTCAGTACTGAAGCTTCTTCAGTATATACAGTAATGTATATAATTCACTCACTTATTGCACATAATGTCCTCTTTGTATATATGTGCTTACTTACTATATATAATGTTTTTCTCTCACTATTTTGCATAGTCGAGGAGCGTATCAGGTCACATTTCACTGCGTGTTATACTTGTATAACTATGTATGTGACAAATAAAAAGATCTTGAATCTAATGTGTTTATTCAATAATGGCATTCCACCAAGACAAGCAAGGCAAGCAGTGTTTGCCTAGTTAAATCTAAAAACATGATCTGTATCCTTTTATCTCGAACACTAGAAAGTATTTCACCTATACGCATACATCCTTTACATTACTGCGATCTTATTGCTGTAATAGTAATAAGCTCCACTTTGGCGAGTAGAACAGATGCAGCCATCAATTTCACATTAGAAATCAGTAATTATGTGAGTGACCAAATGTGCAATGATCAAACAGCCGTTTTGCAAATACACACCCTCATTTTTAAATAATATTTTTAACTCACTGTAGATATTGACAGTTAGGCATGTCCCACAGTGCTCAAGCCTTTGAATAATAACAGTGGCAAAGTGATTTTTTTGTTAATAATATACTATTACAGTATACATGTTCTGAAAGTCAAGATTTAGAACATGATGTATTGCTGTAGATTAAGCAAAGAATGAGCCCTTTGAAATAATTACATTCCATATTTTTCAGACCATAAGGCTCACAGCATTATAAGGCGCACTGTCGATGAACGGGTCAGTTTTCATACATAAGGCACATTAAGCGAAACAAAACAGTCAGATAAGTCAAACTTTACTCAACTCATTCTTCTTGCTTCCTCCACTTCCGTACCATTGATTCATTAATGTTGGATTCTCTCCAGCTTCTCTATTCCCATGTTGTTGCAGTATATTAATAACTAACCTCGTATTGTAGATGGATTATCTCAGTTGTTCTCCTGACTGAAGTTTGGTCCGTTTACAGCTGCCTGACATGTGATTGAATTTGTCCCTAACCATCGGGAACCCTCACAGTGGGAAAAAGTTAGCGTTCATCCTCCAGCTTCACTGGATGTGCTACATGGTAGCACATCCTTATATACCAGCTAGCCCAACTTCAGTAACCCTACAAACCTCACTGCTGTTTAGTTTTCTGTCTTCATTTATGTTGGAAGTAGTGATGTGCGGATCGATCCTGAAATATCGATTCCTCCGATACCAATTATTTATGTTCTAGAATCGATTCTCACATTAAAATATCGATATTTTTGTAATTTAGGGTAAATTGTAGTTTATCATTGACAGGAACACAGTGGAAAGAAACTATAACATTCGGATTTTCTACATTCAAAGGAACTACTTCCTCTTCCGCCTTTCATAGTCATGTGCGAAATACGGCTGTATAAATGTCTCGCAGCCCCTTGGCGTGCGCGCTCACAACAATGGCTGAGCGTAATTG
>NW_005187577.1:770122-771833 GCF_000239375.1 Pundamilia nyererei | reverse complement strand
GACTGCTGAATGTTACAGGTGTTACAGGAGTGATACAGCTCCTGTTGTCAGGCCTGCAGGTATCAGGCTGTTGTTCTCCTTTATCTCATAGTGGACAGAAATTATTTTTTGGAGTGGCACAAATAATTTGTGTGGCATCAAATTTGAAGCAGAACAGCTGATTGTTCTGTAAATAGTTTGAAATGTTTATTTTAAAAAAACGCCTTGTCTGCATTTTTAGTTAAACAGCTGCAAAAAACTTTGTTGTTTGCATTACTTAGTTACTTTTTTAAAAGAAGTAACTATATAAATAATTGCCCAACATTGGTCATTATATACTGTATTTTGCAGACAGAGAGTTACAGACTCTCTCCCAGACCACAGACTCAAACTCATAATACAAGTCAGAGCTTTACTAAAAAAAATAAAAGATAAAGTTGTGTTTTCAAAATCGTCGGAGTTCAAGTTATTTTTACTTCCAATAGTGTTAACACACTACACAGGTCATGAACAAGATTTTTTTTTCATCTTCATTGTAAGTGGGCTAAAGCAGTTAATTATAAGTAGTCTAACATAAATGCTGTAATTTGATTATTTTAATAAACCATGTAACTTGGATGGATTCGATGCGGGCGTGACCACGGTGCACACGTCTGCTGTTGCTCACAGTGGTCCAAGGGACCGCTCAGGGAGTTTGTGCGTTCACTCAGACACATGAAAAATTAGAGGGAACATTGCTTATTATGTAGTTAAAGGTGCTAATAGGGGCTCATCGCTGATGATGTGGTACTTGTATTTTTATTGTATTGTAGTTCTGGTATGTGTATCATATTTATTATTCAGTGGAGTGTGTTATGTCAGAATGAAGTCGCAGCTATGGCAAAGCAAAACAGAGTTGACCTCTATCAATACATTCCCAGGCCCTTGAGCCTTTCTAATATTAACCCCAAGTTTCAAACATCAAACAGGCCTTTAAAAGTTCAATGACTGTCCAAAATGCAGTTTCCAAAATTGTCTCTGTTAGGCTGGTTTTAAAGCCAACATTTCACAAAAAGATAGACATATGCAGTATGTGTGTAGCTTAACACCATCATTAGAGGCTAGTAAACATTGTTCAGAAAGAAAATTAGTTTGCATCAATAAGAAGCAGGCACTTTATCTAAAGACATAACTGAGACAAACATCACAGTGCAGGAAAAAGTCTCTAAGGAAGAAACGAGCAAAGAGCCTCTTTAGGATGTGACGCTGCAACCGAGGTAGCAAGAGACAGCTCGAGTTATTTGTCACCCGGCTCGCGGTAAAAGTAATGAATAAATGTCACGCTATCCAGATTCGTAGCCAGGAAGAAGGGGTTGTTCACATGGCTGGTCACCCACATGATGGAAAGACTTGCTGTCCCTGGAAACTTCTGCCCAGACATAATAGACACCAAAAAGTTTTGCAAAGCTATACTGAAGTTCAGGAGTTGACGATTTTATAACAAGAACTACTTGCAGGACACAGTCATCATCCACTCTTGGAAAGGTCACTTCTAAGAGGGTTTCCACCTCATCTTATGGAAGAAATGTCCTAAATATCTTACATTTCTTTACCTTTCTTTTATGTCATAAGTTTATTTCAAATGAATCCTTTTTGATTTCTGTATGTTTTCAATATGCTTTTTTTGTTGACCGAGAGTCCCTAAATGCTGATTTATCAGATTGTTAGGTTCTATGATTCTCAAATATCATAG
>NW_005187577.1:758399-768789 GCF_000239375.1 Pundamilia nyererei | reverse complement strand
CCACCATTTGACCGTAGAACTGAAGAAGCTTCTCGGATGAGAGGTGAAACGTCTTCAAGCAACTTAAAGAAGTCCAGACGCTTTTCTTTAGCGTCTTTAGAAAAAGCTAAAACTAAGAGGCTTTAGGATCACCTATGTCAGAATGGAAACTGTGTGTTAAGAACTCTTTAATAAGATACCAAATTGCAACTATTAGATAATGAAATAACTTGTCTACTGACATCAAGACAACATTCTGAATTAAATCACTAAAGACAATGAAAAACCATAAAACAGTATAGAGCACTTTTAATGCATTCACTCTCCTTGCTGTGAATAGAACTGCCTAAAAATGTTTTCTTTGCAACATTTAGAATAATTTAGAATCATTTAGGATGAAGGAACTCAACTACACAATGACCAAACTGTTTATGAATGTGTCTCTTTTGCTTTGATCTGGGAGTTACTATGTCTCAGTGGTGTAAATAAAAGCACTTATTTTAATGCATGGACAAGCAGCACAGTGTTTGCATGTCTGTGTGCACGGGTGTGCACATGTGTGCGCATGCACGTGTGCATGAAACGATGACTCTAATCCCGTTCGCTCTGATTTCAACTTTCTCAATTTTTCAGCAGCATGCCTGTGGCTGAGCAGAGCTTTGACAGTTAATTCAATCAGTTTCAAACCAAATGCTCTTCTTCAAAGCCAGACAATAAGACACAGGACAGTATCTCAACGCAAGACTCAGTGTCCATGCTTACATTATGCTCGCAATAATGCATTCATATTTCTTTTAGTTAGATTTTTTTATACCATATAAGTCATATTTCAGGCCTGGAAATAGTTTTTAAATGAAATGAACAAACCTTTTCTAATTTTCTGCTGAAATAATGTTACAATGTTTTCATAACAATCATGGGAAAAAATTAGGCATTGAGTTGAGGTGAGGGTAAGGTGTGTGCTTTGCAGTGTTGGTTTGTAAGGTATGCCCCTCAGCAAGCTTCTGGAAGCTGGCCAATCAGAAAAAAGTTTAAGTTTAAGAGTGCAGGGTCTTAAAGGGCAGGAGCATAGATCAGTGTTTCCCAACCTTTTTCAGCCACAGCACATATTTCACATTAGAAAAATCACACGGCACAACACCAAACAAAAATGTCACAAAAACATATTGATTATTTTCCCCCAAACACCAGGTAAAGGAGAATTGGCTCGGTTTGTCCCCAGTATACCTTTTTTGCTTTCTTCTGATCACCACTCATGTTAGGGCCTTCATCTGGGTCGGAGTTTTCTCCAGGATCCAGGTCAGACTGACTACTTTTTCTTTTAAAATATTTATCTATTGCTATTATGCGCTGCGTTGTCTCACTCGCAGCATGACTATTATGTAATTTCTTCTTCGTCTTCTTCTGTTTTACTGGCAGTTGGCAACCAATTTAATTAGAGCAGGTAGTTGTACTGCCCTCTAGTGGAAGAGAATGTAATTGTTCTGCTCGTTACTCACCCCGATCGCTTAGATTACTAGTCAGGAGGAACCAGAGCACACCTATGTGCCGCCGCACAGTGGTTGGGAAACACCGCCCGGCTCCCTCCCACAGTCCAAAGACATGCACCTAGTGAGTATAGGTTAACTGGAGACTCTAAATTGCCCATAGGTGAATGTGAGTGCAAATAGTTGTCTGTGTCTATATGTTAGCCTGCGACAGACTGGCGACCTGACCAGGGTGTACCCCGGGATAGGCTCCAGCGCCCCCACGACCATGAAAAGCATAAGTGGAAGAAAATGGGTGGATGAAGTATGGGTAACTGATGACCTAAGCCTCACAGGGTTAACAGAAAGCTACTGATACAACAGCCCCCACAGGAGGTTCTTCCAGCCCTGCAGATGACGTCTACAGCTTTGTTAGAGCCTCTTCACATGGAGTTACTCACTTTGCCTGCATTGGCCATCCTATGAGAATAAATTTCAGTGGGTTGATTTTATAGAAATTGTCTAGTTTCTCAAATAATGCATGCTTAGCTTGTGGCTAAAATGCAGACACCAAGGACAAATGGTTACTTATGTTATACTTCTTTGAATTCCACTTTCCTGAAGGGTGCGCGTGTAGCTGGTGCATTATAGAGTAGTAACACAAAAACAGGGCACGCTGAGAGCCTTGTGCTCATCATCTGATAATTAAATTTACATCACTTATACACAGTTAGGCACTAGCTAGCTATAAACAGCTACTAGGCACTAGCTAGCTATAAACAGCTACAACGATGTACTGTACATTACTACTTTTTAAAATGAGAGGGTTCAAGTTTTGAATTTTTTTTTTTTTAAAGCTTCTACCAACATGTTTTCACTTGTTGGATTTCTGACAAATGAAACGCACCCCAGTACTCACGACTGGTGAGTGTCAGCCTGAAATTTTCTATTAAGACATACGAGAGCAAAGGGCTGACACCACACTTAACCACACACCATGAAATCAACTGTGTCTGATTGTGAGCAGCTGCTCTTGAAGGCCAGCTTGCATGTTAGTAGGGTCCTGAATTTCTTATGTGTCTTACATGGCACACTGCCCTTCAGTTCCTTGCTTAGTTTTGGGTTACAGTCTCTAATGCTAATGAGACTAAAGACTCTGGCAGTGTACACTGTAAGCATAGAGCCCCTGGTCAGTTTTGTCCAGTGACAAATCCAATAAAGTCTTTAGCAGTGATGACAAAAAGGGAAAAGCCACTACTGCTGTGAGTAATTTCATCGTGGACAGAAAGCAAGAAAAATCAAGAAAGAATGTAATCTCAAGTACAGCTTTATTTCATTGCCCAGCTCTGGTTTTACAGACAGCTACGGTGTAACATGTCAAATGCTATTCCAACATTATTCAAACCAGCTGACCTCAGTTTTTAGCAAACCTTTTGACAGTTGCTACATGGACAAATCAGACAAATAAAAGAACTGCTCAAAACAGAGTCAAACAACTATTTGGACATTTCAGAATCCAGCACCAGATCAACATTCCCCAACACATTTTGCAAACATACAGCTTGTTTCTATGGTCAGGCGTGATCCATGTGGGCATCAGATAAGATGATTTTCGACACTGTTTGCCTTGCGTGACTCTCTAACAGGCTCCTTTTCCTAGTTTTGTTCCCCTTAGGTGGTTTAAACCACCTTATCTGTCATTCACTGTCAAAATCAGCTGGCAACAATAGGCTTATCATGGCAATACTGGCCCAGATAAGTATGGCATCTCCTCTATTTATTTCAGTTTGTTCATGTTTTTGTGAACACTGTCATTTCATGAAGAAAACCGTGAGAAAAGGAATATATAAGAAATCAATCCAAACAAGCCGACTCACATGATTTCAGCCAAGATCAGGTTAATGTGTGGTAAGACACTGATACTGGCGTTGTAGGTATGTCGTAGTACACATGCAGCACTTAACTAAAATGTAGTAACAAAACTGAGTTAAGACTGGAGTCAGACTTTTGTCTCACCTGGCCATGAAATGCAGATATGAGTATGCAGAAGATCCAAAAATAGCTCAATTCAGGCTTAAGAACACTAAGGCTTCATAATGCTGCATTTTTCTATTATAGATATGACATATAACAATTTTAGATGGCAAAATTAATGGCAAATTGCAGTTGAGCTAAGAGTAGTCGCTGCTTTATTGTTCTTGGCAGCACATGGGGACATGGGGAAGTGGTTTTCTCTAACAATTCTGGTTAACCTTTTGCTTCATTTAGCAACCATAGCAACATATTTTGTTTGCAAAAGCAAAGCAACACTTACACTCTCACCAGTGTCGGTGCAGGAGGGGGCTTCATTTGACTCCTGAAGACCTGAATCTAAGCTCATTTTAACTTGACACCGATGTGTAGCCATGTCGGCATGGTGATTTCCCTTAATTAAAGACTTGTTACTGAATCATAAATCGTCTGTCGATATTTATGATAAATAAAGTCCAGCTGAAGACCTGATATATAGATATATAGATGTTGATATACTCACCATTTATCTGTCAGCTCACTGTGAGCAGCAAAGAAAGAAACTGAAGCTGTTCGTAGCCTCGTTGTGAAGAATGATCCCTTGTCGATCACCAGAATGAACTTTGGTCTAAGCGTTAAACTAACAGGATAATAACATTGTGTACGGCTGACCCACCACCAAAGTTGCCTAATGTAGCACTCAGATGAAGGTATCATTTTAAATGGGACACAGCTACATCTCATGCATATGCGTTCTCAAATCTCATTTTATGTCATCTCCTGCCAAAGAGAGTGCAATTGCTGTCTCTTGATTACAGGTATTATGTCCTTCTTTTTCAGTCCTTAAGGACGTACATTATGTCTGCAGGGAGCTACATACACATGTGTATATCGTGTGATTGCAGAGCACATATCCGTGGCGACAGCTTATGATTATAGCTCAGACACAGTAATGCAAGCCGCTGTCAGCAAAAGGTACCAAAAAAGCGCCATCAGCCAGTCATCAAGTACCATCTCCCATGATAAATTCACTGCATGCATAAGTGCATAATACATAATATTATCTCATTTATATCTTGATCTTGACTCTCCTCCAATTAAGCACTCTGGACTTTAGTTTTAAGCAGGTGCAGTCCAAATAAGAACAGACATAAACCTCTCTGAAATCATATGAGACTCCTTTATGTGTTGACATTTTCCTCTTCATATCAATGCATAATCTAGGACACACCACATCGCACATTAAAATGCAACTTTATGCAATAAAATCGGAGTCTGGACAGGACCAGATTAGTGGATGATTCTTGATCATGTCATGCTTCAAACTCCTTTTCTTTCTCACTGTAATCTCACTGAATTGAAACCTCTGAAGCATCCTGCGCTCCATTAAACGTCTCCAGGCTTACTTTCTTTTTTTAGGAAAAACCAACCCAAACAATCTTCTCTACAAAATCAAAATAATATTATGCAGTCTATAAGCAGGATTATTATAAGGCGCTGAAGCGGTTATGTAAATGGTTTAAACTATGGCTTTCTCAGTGTTTGCTGTATAGTCAATGGTGTGCAACTCTCAATATACTCAAATAATGTGACCTGGGAGAAGGTCTGTTATCCTAATGGTGCACCAAAATCTTTTTAAAATATCAGTGAAAAGGTCACTCCAACTGTATAATTTTTATTCCACCCAGCAAAAACTAACTGAAAAGACAACTTTACCAACACCATTATAGGGATATCAGGATTTTGTCGCTGTTTTGCATCGGCTTCATTTTTTTAGGCACAGAGGTCACAGAGGTCATGCTGCTTCATCATGGTGAAAAAAAATTGCCTGGTTGAAAGTGTAAGCCATATGACGAAGTGAATAACATCCATTTCCAAACAGCAGGTAATCGTTTTAAGCACTAAACTGCCAGTCATGGATGCAATGCCAGCCTGGAAATGCTGACTTTTTGCTTTAAGTATGGCTCTGTAGATGTGTTTAGATGTTAATTAAATTAAAGAATCCCAATTTTAGCCTACATACCTGCTATCGAGACATTGTTTGGACAACAGAAAGTTACCCAGAGGAAACATGAAGTTTAGGTTAAAATGCAGCTGATTCACATCAAGAGGTAAATGCAGTTCAATAAAAATGGGAACTATCTATTAATGATCTTAATTACATGAATTATATATAATATTGTTGACTGTTATTAATGAAGCCGCTCACTCCTATTATATTCCCAAAAAATGTAATAAATAGAGAGCAGCAGCAAACATTTCAGCCAGTTTCATAATGTAGTAACATAACTTACTTGAAACTCGAACGTCTCATCAAACAGTGGGTCATCCTGGTTCTGAGCAGCAGTGCGAGTCCGCTGCTCAGCACAGTCAGCTGGTACTCCATGCAGCTCCAGAACCACATATGGGTCAATAACCTCTCCTTTAGCCCCTGAACCCTGGGGCTTGGGTAGGTTATGGGCACTGATAATCTGCAGAGTAAAACACAAGCAGCTTATGTTAAATTTGTTTTACACTTTTGCGTTTTAGTGTATTTAGAGCAGGGGTCTCAAACTCACGGCCCAGGGGCCACGTCACCCCTGCTTGTATATTGACCTGAAGAAATATAATGCAATTTGGCCCTTGAAGTGACTTTTTCTGTGAGGGAGGATTTGTTTGTTGTTGAGTCCAATGTTAAAATAAGTTCTTTAAAAAGCAAAAAATGATTTAATGTGAAGGCAACGTGAGCACAAACTTGTTGTTAGTTATTTGTAGAGAAAACAGTTTTCACTGGCAGTCACAAACTAATGTGTACACTTATGTCTGCATTTTTATTTTGTTAAATACAAACAAAATTATAATTATATAATTATAGTGCTGCCACGTGTCCGGCCAGAAAG
This sequence comes from Pundamilia nyererei, assembly GCF_000239375.1. Lineage (NCBI taxonomy): Eukaryota > Metazoa > Chordata > Actinopteri > Cichliformes > Cichlidae > Pundamilia > Pundamilia nyererei. Next base: position 762,455 of record NW_005187577.1, on the reverse strand, counting down.
AAGGTACCAATTTGTTTATCTGGTAGTTCAATGAAAGGCTTCAGTTGAGAGTGAGAAGAAAAAATGCTTTCACGTTTGCAGTTTTGTCTTGTTATAGAATATCTGAAACTTACAAAAAAACAAACAAAACACTGCATTTTCAGAAATATTTTTGGATGTCTTCTTTGTTTGCTTGTTTTTTTGTACTACTTGAACACTAAAGTGGCTCTCACATGATGATGACAGTGCCAGCAGTGTCCCACAGCTCTTTGACGTTTGAGACCCCTGATTTAGAGGGTTGAACAATGTAATGTAATCTAGTTTATTTTAATTTAATCTCTGTTACAATGCTCATAAAAAAGGGTTTTGCTTGTGGCAAACATTGCTCCTATGGGCAATTTAGGATCATCAACAAACTTAACCCCACTAACTGCCTGCATTCCAGCTACCATAGGGCGAGAGGCAGGGTACACACTAATGCAGGGCTAACACAGGATACTGAATCGAATAGAAAGCAAAAGTACATATCCCGATTGCCACGGGTTAGAGTCATCTCATCACCTCAGAGGGTTAGTGCGACAGAATGAAAAATGTAATGTTGGGGAAAAACAGAGTAACATCTAGACCTTAATACGAAGGGTCTGAGGTGGGACACCTGGCACGCAGCCCTGCGTGTGGGCACTGAAATACGACACTTCATCCCGCATCACGGCAGGTCGGAGAACATAACCACAGCCTCCGTTCTGTGTGAAGCGGCCTCGGTGAAGGTCCAACATTGCGCCAGGGGTCTGTTGATTCAAGGCCACAAGTTGGACTCCTCCTTTCCAGTACCCTTGTGGGTTAGGGTTGCTGGAGTCCAGACGCACGGAGCTGGGTCGTACTCTGGTTAGGGTGCGCTTGGTAAACATAACAAGGTCCTCTGGGCTTTCACTGGTCAGCCGTCCAGCTTCTCCTTCGCCTAAAGAGCACAGTGTCCAGTAAGGCAGCTCGGGAGCCACCGGTGTGCTGGGAGAGGATGGACTACTGGGGGGAGTCTGCTGCTGAGCCTGCTTGTGACTGGCTCGCTGGGCATAGAAGCTACGACTTCCAGTTCGAGCAATAGCCACCAGGTCTGACAGCTCTTTGTGGAGACGGAGCTTCCTAGGTTGAGAGGGTGGAGGCACCACCAAGACCACACCCAGTTCCTCCTCACCAGGTATTGTCATTCTTCTTCCTGCCAGAGGTCCACCTCCGCCTATCTCCTCATCTTCCTCAGACACTTCCCCATCACAGCCTTCATGGTCTGGAGGGAGTTTCTTCCCCACTATAACAATGCGTCCCTTAAGTTGTTCAGGCGAGGGTAAGGTTGTAGCTCGTCCTCCCAGGCTGACCGGCAGGGCTTCTGGAGTGTAAAGGCGTGATCCGAACACCTTCCTCAAGCTCTGTGCCATGGTGTGCTGCTGGTCTGGGGAGCAACGGTGACACAGGTACAACAAAAGAGGGTACTGAGAGGTCAGGAAGGCGTATTTATTGACCACCTCCAGAGCAGAGCGGATATTGACTGGTGCATGGTGGTGGTGATGATGATGGTGATGATGATGGTGTCGTGGGATATCAGGCCCACAGTCAACCCCGAGCAAAGGCTCCCCCTCTGGGCCATCAGTTACTCCCAACTCCAGGCATCTGCAACCAGACTGCAAGGCCTTGATCAGTCCTCCAAGATCTGCTCTTCCATGGACCTGGTCATCCAACAGGTAGGAGCGGTATGAGGTGCTGAGGGTGAAAAACAAATCAACAATAAATCATTCAGCAACACAAATCATGTGTCATTTTAATATTACTAACATTTAATTCAATGTTCAATGATCTTTTTCTTGAAAAATATAGGCAAGAGGGAAAAATATACAGAAATCAATAAACTTTCTAAAGGCTTAACAGGCAGTCATGATTTCGGAGCGTTAACGCTACTCCATTACTGGGACGCTTAGCAAGTGCAGTGTTTCCACCAGCACCAGGTCCTTGCCAATAGAGCCATAGACCAGGGATTTAAAACCTGTCAGACCAACCTGAGCACCACCTAGGAAAGTCTATAATTTAATGTCCCACACACGGATGCTGGAGTGCTCATCAGGAACTCAAAAGGAGACAACGCTGGAGGCCAACTCCAAGGCAGTCTCACAAGTTACCATCAAGTGTTAAATATACCAAGGTGATGGACTGTCCCACTGCTGTTGTGCATTTGCCTCTGTGGCAGGGTGTGTGGCTCATCTGCATGGGAGGGGTGGAGCAGTCGAGGCTGAACCACCACACAGCTGTTCTTCATCACCTGGTCATGCCTTTCCTATTATTTGCCAAGACCTGTGGTGTGGAGGGAAGAAGGCAGCTGGAAAGCTGCTCTGATAAAAGCATGAAGGACACTGAAAATAAAGACTTGCAACGCAGTGTGCTTCGGTGTGTTGTAATCCCCTCAATCAGCTCTTTTCAAAAAGTTGATAGGGATATAAAGCTCCACACGAAGTCCAAGACCTCAAGAGCAAGGATTAGAGCCAAAACATGAAACATCCACAAATACATCACCCCCAAGATGAGCCATTCCAAGAGTGCCTCAGGCAACTGAAAACAGAGGGTGATGAGAAAGAGGAAGAGGAATGACCAATCCCCTGCATGGGATGTACCATCGACAGACAAAGGAAGTGCCTGACATTCTACCAGTGGCTAGAAAAGGCAGAGCACCTGATCCACAGAAGCAGGAGTCTACCACAGCCAACAGGACCCAAGTTGCAGGTTGTGCAAAGGTGCCCAGAGAATATCCAGCACATGGTAGCAGGATGTAGGATGCAAGCTGGGATAGTGTCTCCACTCAACAGCAGCAACCAGGCCTTGCTGAAGAGTTTGTTTATTGAAGGACAAGCACTGTGGAATTCCCAGTACCAGTGTCATTGTGAGTTTTTGACTGTCCTGCTGAGTTTTCTGCCTCCTCCTCTCAGCCACTGAATACAACCCACGTTACAGCAGCCAGCCTTGAAAAAGCAACCAGTCCCTGAATTAATTCAGAGTGGCATACAGACATGATGTAATAGTGTAACAATGTGGCTTTAACTGGTTTTAAATGAAAATTTAAAGTAGTATACATGATAATGTGTTAAAATATGCAGTCTACAACATTTTTACAACGCACATTTTGCTCTATGGTGTTATTAAAGGCCATTTCTAGATCTTCAAACTGGCTGCTCATTTTATACACTCTGACTAGTTCTGACTAGCTTCACCTCAGAGGTGGGGACACTTGTTTCATTCGTCTAAAAACATAACAAATATGTAATTCCACAAAAACATATAGCATGTAAGCCCCTTGGCCTTAAAGTAATGTTTACTTGCTTTCTCACCAGGTGTTTTGACCTGTAATGGCAATGTACATTTCCAGTAGAAAAATCACCTGCAATCCCACTGAAATTGTGACAACATGCTAATTTGCGTCAAATCGCCTTTGCTAACCTTTTAGCAAAATACGAGTCTTCATCGCCTGTGACATCCAGAACACAAAAACTAATTACAATCAAGAAAGCACTGGAACACACTAGGAGCATGACACAACTGGCCTTAAAGCTGAACACAATTCAAACTGAGCACACTGCAAGTAAGACTTTGTAAAACAGGAAACAGACAGAATTACATCACCTCTAATAAAAACAGAAGCTGGAACTAAGCACTAAAGACTCACAATACTAAAGAAGCACATGAAGTAAAAGTAAATCAAACAGAATACTTCGATGTAAAAGACCCAGAACCATGACAGCTGCGAGTTTTACACTGGACAGAGTAATGTTGAAATGTTTTGGGCACCTGTAACTAAAACGTGTTCCTTGTGGTATTTGTTTGGTGTTGAGATGTACTCTTAAGCCCATCAGATTTGCAGGGGGTTTGCATAACTATACTTATATATACAGTACATTTAACAGCTCACCTCATTTTCTGGTGTAGAAATCATTTCTGGTGTGATTTGTTTGTTTGTTTGTTTGTTTGTTTGTTTGTTTGTTTGTTTGTTTGTTTGTTTGTTTGTTTGTTTGTTTGTTTGTTTGTTTGTTTGTTTGTTTGTTT
>NW_005187577.1:753781-758379 GCF_000239375.1 Pundamilia nyererei | reverse complement strand
TTTGTTTGTTTGTTTGTTTGTGCACTCCTAGTTTTTTCTTTAACTGGTTCAGAAAAAGAACCCTTTTAATTTTGTTTGTTTTTTTAAAAGATGTCATGTTGATCTGTTTGACTCACCTGATGTAGTAGTGGGACAGAGGCATGTTCATATCCTGGCAAACCCCTAGCTGCTCTGGGTCAAGCAGCTGGCATTCTGGAGACTGCAGGTAGCGGGCAAATCCATCCAGACCCAGCAGCCCTCTCTCCTTGCCTTGAGCAGAGGGCTCATAACGCCTCAATAGTTCCCAGCAGCCCTCAGTGGTAGCCAGAGACAAACCCTGCTCTGTCTCCAAGAAGAGCCGGAGGTCCTGAGGGTCCAGACACTCGCGGTCTTTGGACAGTTGCACCATTAGGAAGTAGACATCTGGCCGTGTGCAAAGCTCGCAGAAGGCTTCCTCAAATTCCTCACGTGTCACGTGGGAGGTCAGCTTTTCCTTGCTGCGCTGGATCTCCTTGAAACGGAGACGCACCTGAGGAAAAACAAAGCGGAAGTGGATGAAAATAGGAAAGTGTGGACAGTTAATTAAGCAAGAACTTCAGCTATAACTTCAGTTAAGTGCAGACAGTTAATTAAGCAAGAACTTCAGTTATTATGTCTCATTCATTCAGTGAAGTTGGCAAAGAGGATTACATTTTACTTGTCTTTTATCATTAAGGATATTAAAGCGAGCCACATTCAATTATATAACACAATGTAGCCATCGTTTCTGTCTACTCTGAATTCTCCTTTCTGTATCTTCTGTGTTCTCGCCCATGTGTGCCAGTGCAGACATTTATATTCTCTAAGTTTCCTAGCTTAGTCTGTGTGTAAGCAAAATAAGGCACGAGGCAGGGAAAGGGAGAAGGAGCGGTCCTGCGTGAGGCAACAGCAATCCAAAAGAGAAAAGCAGAACAGCCACAAATCCGTCATCAAGAGGGATTAAATGTCCTATTGCTCCAATCAATGTTATTTGGAAACACATCACTTAGCTGTGATTGTAGCTGAACATGTCGTTCTGAAATGCAGTCCTGATTGCAAAGAGCTTAAATGATGATGCTGTTTTTTACAATGTGTAAGTTCTGTTAATGCACAATATCTCAGCAGCTCTGGGGGTTAGCATTATGGGTATAAAACCTAGAGCAAATCGTTATGACAGTTATTTCTGAGTCAGTAAGCTTTGTGTGACAGCCTCCTTCTCAACTTTCTCTGTTCAAAGATTTAAAGATCATCAGGCTCCATATTTTCTGTTTAATTCTGCAGATTTAATGTGCAACACAAACACACTAGAGTTTCAGTTTTAGTGAACAGCAGCTGTGGTTTTTCTACAGTTTTGACCCTCACTTTCCTAATAGTATAGCCAACAGTTATGGAGCAATATTAGCAGTCATCTGATATCATATCCTTGATTATAGAACCAAAATAATTCTCTTTTTGCTAGGTTTTTGGTCTCCACCAACTTCCAAAGGAAATCTGGCTTGTGCTGCTCTGATAATGTCTGAAGGCAGTCTCTAACTCTGTCTGTGTAGCTGGAGCTTACTGTTACTGTTAAGTCAAAGAAAATACAGCTTCAGATAAGAATACATTTATGCACTGGTGGTGCTTCATATCTAATACTGCAAGTCAAGTTTCTGTGGTATTACATATTTGTCACCTTGGCCTCCTTGATACCAGGGCACAGCTTGCAGATGGTGGCGACTGCTACGTCCTCTGACACGATCCCGTAACCATCTTCATCGACCTGGGCAAACTCTGCTGTCAGCCACTCGCTCCTCATCTTGCTTCCCAGGCTTCCTTCAACGGCCACCCCCCCTCCTTCACCTGGTCCTCCTCCTGCTACACCTCCCCCAGCCCCTCCTACGATGGAAGGATGAGCCAGCAGGTAACGAAGGCCTGTTACCCAGATGTTGGCCACATCAGCTGACAATGCCACCAAGTCTAGAGACTGTAGGGAAACATGGATAACTGGTTTAATGGCTGGGTGTACACTAGTGATTTTCTTCGTTTATATGTTTATACACAGATGTTTTGACACTATTCTTCTGCTGACACACATTTCGTTTTCCATTCTTACCTGGTAGTCATCTCCATGTATGATAGAGAAGGCTGCTTCTTCAGCCAGATGTTCGGAGAGAGGGCCATTGTGGAGGAAGGTCTCGGTGCTCTTCCCAGTGCGGACCTCACGAATGCTGGAAACGTCAAGCCGAGCCCGGTCTCCATCTTTCTTGGATGGCTCCCAGCGTAAGCAGCTCAAGTCTGGATCCAGTGTGTAAAAACGACAGTAAACCCTAGAATTGGGCCGGATCTTCTTCAGTTCACACCCTCCCTGCATGAACGCCAAACAGTCGGCTGCACTGCTGACCTGGAAATTAAAATCACCAAAAACACGTTACTGTCCACACGTGAATTTTCTTTATTCCAGACAAAATATTCTTTCAATTTATTGGAATATGTCCTATTAATGTCTCTGTGTCGGATATTAATCTGGTAAGGAAAAGGAAGAAATTGTTAAACAGGAATGGTTTTACAGGTGGAGACAGCTGACATTTATTCCCCCTCGACTTTTATGTTTCTTCACTGGTTTTGCATTTAGCTGGGTTAGTTTCGCTATTGGTAGAATGAGGCCATACCTCGACCCTACAGAGGTTGCAGCTCCTTTCTCCTTTGGCAGGTTTGCTGTGTCTCCTAGCACAGTCAAAAGAGCATGGAGGCTATAGTAGGAGGCAGCCAGTTACTCTAGGAGAGCTGGACAGATAGGAGACTGGTCCTGCTCAAGGGTTATGGACGTATCAGCAGCACCAGTATCAGCTGCTTTGTGCAAGGAGGGACAGGAAGAGCACCTGGTCTCACATCTGTCCGCTCCCAGGTGCTGCCAGCTAAATCTAAGCCTTATCACTCCCACTTTCCCACGCTGTAAAGTTGTTTGTGTCCAATCACCTTCTCCCGGCCTTGCTCTCCCTGCTCTAATCCCTTTCACAGCTGGGATTCTGTTCCCCTGAGATGGGCCAAACACCTATCTATACTCTGTCTCTTAATAAATCATGTTCATTCTTTGTAATGATCTCTCCTTACTGAAATGACCTCCAGCAGGATGCTGGTGTGAAAGTCTGTGACCAGACAATCAAAAAAAGACTTCATGATGTCCTCTACTGGGCCGTGTGTCTCATCTATGAACTTTGTCTGTTGTCTTCCTTTTTCATCCTGCCTCCCAGCTCCATCGAGGGAGCCTCGACCCTCACATACATCCCTGCCTCCTGGATTTATTCAGCAGTACTACAGTTGGTACCGTATCATATGCTTTCTGCAAAAAGACAGTGCAACACCTTCTGAACTTCTTTCCTTCTTGATCAAAAGTTGGATATGTAATGCTCTTTCTTGGCATAACCTTCATGATTTAACATGAAATCATTTCTAAATGTAATACTAATACAGTACAGTAGCCTAACACATTTTTCTGCTTCCCTACAGAGCAGCAGCCTACCCCCCCCCCTTTTTTTTTCAAATGGTACCCACATCTGTAAGTCTCTTTACAGGGAGGGACACATCTTTTTTCATTTTCATTCATCTACAGTAACATCTTCTAACTGTGGGTGATGCAGTTGACGACAGCCAGGTTAGTTTTGATGTTTTCACAGAGGAGTGTCGCTGCTTCCTTCTATCGGCTCATCATAACAGCTACAACATCAGTTGCAACACCAGCAAATTTATGGCCCAGTGTGTGGCTGAGAGTCACTAGTGGCAACACGCCCTTGGTTCTGGTACAGCACCATGTGTCTCATGTAGACGGCAATAGATTTGATATTTATCACCATTATTGCAAACAGGTGGCATATAAGTGCCTACTTGAGCCAGTTCAAGGGAAAACTAATAGCCATCTGACTGTCTGATTGCTGTATAATCCCTGTTTTATCGTGGTCTTGGCACACCAAAGTAAATGTGAAGACAGTGACTGGACTGAGTGGTCAGGCAAGGAGATCACAAGTTGACTGCAGTCTACAGGCATTGTTTTCCCTAATGTAACTGTAATGTAACTTCCCTGGAGATAATCAGAATTCCCTTTAAGATTCTGCTTAATCTATGTGAAACTGATTTTGATCATTTATTTCCAGTTTACCTTCTTTTCAGAGGGCATACTACTGAAGGACACCGTCTTCTTCCTGCCTCCGCCCACCTTTTGCACTGAGGGGTCCTGAAGAAAGACAAAGACAGACAGGCTGAAGGTCAAAATGAGAAGCATCAACATGCAGGATGTACACAGTCATAACAGTCATAAGTCAACCTGGAAAATTAGGATTGGGAGAGAAGTCCCTCCTGGTACTCCTGATATTCCAGGGAAAGGTGGAAAATCTGTTTTCCTTTCAACAAATCTGAGGCATGGCTTAAGAAAGACCTGGGACATGAAAAATATTCACTGGTAGGAAAATATTCAACGTTTTGAGCATTTTGAGCAGTGGGGAGGCCGAGGGCAGCAGAAATAACATAGAAACACTGTTTTTTCCCTTTTGTTACAACACACACACACACACACACACACACACACACACACACACACACACACACACACACACACACACACACACACA
>NW_005187577.1:739770-753761 GCF_000239375.1 Pundamilia nyererei | reverse complement strand
CACACACACACACACACACACACACACACACACACACACACACACACCTGTTTTGAGCCCTGCTGGGATTTTGAATTCCTGCCTCTGTCTTTGTGTCAGACTGATTGGCAAGTTCATGTGCAAATGTCATTGTTTACTTTCATTAGAGCTACTGCAAGGAATTTCTAACGAAGGTCCCGACAATGGCTTGTTGGTGATTTCTAATGAGCTCTAACCTAAGGAGCTAAAATGATAGCAGTAATTGCAACTGGCATGGAGTGCAGAGTTGGCCACCTCTCTGCTGTACACTCCTTTACTTTGGTGCTCAACCGGCAAGTAGTGCTTCATTTGTACATAATATACTGTAACAGAAGTCTGCTAATAGTAACTGTTCTCCTCCTTAAATATTGGAAATACACTCGCTTCATTGGGTAAGCCTATTCTACAGCTCGTTGCCTGCTCATCAACATCGCATGGCAGCAATTCTCTGACTTTAATAATAATAATAATAATACAATTTATTTGAGAGCGCCTTTCAAAAATCCAAGGTCACCTTACAAAAGAACAACATTAATAAGATAAGATACCTTTATTAGTCCCACAAGGGGAAATTTCATAAAAGAAGCAATAGTCATAAAATACATAAAATAAGTTAAAATTGCAAAGCAGAACTTGACAACAGGTCAAATCAGCACTAAAGCGAATAAGGCAGTGTGAACAGATGTGTTCAAACAGGTTGTGTTGACTTCCGTGTTGACTTTAGTCAACACGACCGCTAAATTTCAAACCCAGCATCAGAATGGGAAAGAAAGGTGATTTAAGCCAGCGGTCCCCAACCTTTTCTGTTCCACAGACCGGTTTAATGTCAGAGAATATTTTCACGGACAGGCCTTTAAGGTGTCACTGATAAATACAACAAAATAAATGATACGACCAAGACAAAAACTGTGGTATATTGTAAATATAACAATAAACGCAAATTCACTGTGTGGTTGTGTAACTTTATTAGCAGCGCCCTCCTGAGATACACCAACAACATTGAGAGTAACATCCTCCTCTCTGACCCTTAATGCTCTCTGGTCGCTATGGTAACACGTAAATGTTTCTTTCAAAGTAAGACACAAAACTACAACACGGGAAAAGACCCAGGGAAACCGAGTTAACGATAAAAACCCTGAAAACCATCAATTTCACATCTGAGCCTCATCTCTCGCGGCCCGGTACCAAACGACTCACAGACGCTTATTTAAGCGACTTTCATATGAAAGTAAAACTGAATTGAACTCAACTGTCACGGTCCTGGGTCGGTGACCCAGTGCTTTGAGTTTCTTGTGTCTCTGAGTTTTTGTATTATGATCTTAGTTCTCTTTGTTGCCCCAGTTTATTCTATAGTCTAGCGCTTTGGCTTTCTTGTATTCTGTTTAGTTTTCTGAGTATTTAGTAGCTGTCTGTGTCTCTTTGTTGTTGTTCTGTGTTTCTTAGTTGCTCCGTCTCCCCTAGTCAAGTCTGCATGCCGGAGGCCCAGCTGTTTTCGCCCACTTCCCCTTCCCGTAGGAAGCGGCGCAGACGCCGCCATAAAATGGACGATGTTAAGCAACTCCCGGTGGTGAGTTACAATGATTATTTTTCTCCCGCTTCTATGGACATTAAAAACAATAGACTCACTCCTGATCCTGTCGATGTGTCAGTTCACATCAAAAGTTCAATCCTGTTTCTAGTGAGTTTGCGTTTGGGTCCGTTTCCTCCCTGCACGCAGCCGGATCATGACATCAACATCACAAAGAAATAGCAGATCCTAGACTTTACTCAGTAGCAACTGATTTAGAAACCCTGATCCTAACAGTGTGTAGCTGAAGAATGGAAAATATCACAGTGTAGCTACAGTCAGCTTTATGTAATATTTCACTATGTCATCTTTACCTGTAAGCACCCTTTAAAAATGTTTATTATTATTATTATTATTATTGTTAATACTGAAATATAAAAGTCATCAACTATCATATGAAGCACCTTTTCAAATAATTGTAGCAGTCAAGAAATCCTTTGCATGCTCTTGTCTCAAAAAGAAACTGTACTTTTACTTGAGTGTTTCTTTTGAAATATTGCTCTGATTTTTACAAATGATTTTTTTCTTTTCAGGGAAAAAAACAGGAGGCCTACACAACAGAGACAAGGACAGGACAAACAGAGCAGTGATTGCCTCTGAACAAAAGAAAGGGAACAAGGCAAAAAAAGAGAAGAGTTGAAATCGTTGCCTCGTCCTATTCGGTACATTGATTTCCAATTCCCATATCCGTACACCTCCCAGTACACAGAGACACGGATGAGCAGCAAGGTCAGAGTTTTAAATGAGAGCTTGTTTGTCTTTATTCACTTTACTGTGCCACAGAATGTCTTTTTCATTACATTGGTCAGCAGAGGCCGGACAGAAGAGCTTACAGAAAACAGGTCAGTGGGTATTTAGGTGGACAGATCAGAGTGGGGAGTGGCCATAAACTGCGTCTCTTTGACTGTGCTAGTGATGCTCTGGGGCAGTATGGACAGTTGAGAACATTGATGTTGGTAGCTGTCGTTACTAATCCGGCATGTGCACGTTGCGAGACTACATGTTTCCACTGTCACTGCATGACACAGGCCGTCCAGGAAAGTAAGGCCACGTCCTTAAAAAAGCCTTTAGTGCAAAGTCCTGTTTCCAGCTATAATCCACCGTCTGCATTAAGCTCTCCCCTTTGTTTGACTTCACCACACTTTTTAACTCTGATATGATCACGCTCACACTCATTGTTGAGTAACTGCAAGGGGAAAGAAAAAATCCGCACGGATGGAGAAACAGTCCAGAGAAATGGAACCAAAAGCTGGAGGCAAGAGGAGATGTAATAAAGGTCAGGCTGGACAAATTAAGAGAATGGATTGGACTTAAGTGGATATGCAAGAAACAAGTAAAATGGAAGGATTGGTTTGCAAACAAGCACAAATAAAATATTCAGCACAAAGAAGCAAAGACGGGAGATGAAAGAAGGACTGTGATGCAACAAGTGCAGACACAAAATGCAGACTAGTAGGAGACGGGACAAAAGTAGAATACATGGTTAGAGAACAATAGCTCATTGTGTTGGAAAGCCTTGGACAGCAGATAAAGTGGTTACAGCAGCTGGCTCTTCACTAAGGACTGCCACACTATTTCTATACCTGGTTATATCAAATGGGCACAGAAGACAAGCCTCAGGCTCGTATGAGCACCTGCACACGGCGAGGAGACTGGTGCAAAGTTGTAGCTAATATCAGTCTTGTCACAGTAACTGAGAGCTACCAATGAACAAGAAATCTCTTTCCAGACTGTTTTCTACATCCAAACAATGAACAAATAAAGAAAATATCTCCGTATACTTCAATCTAGTGTGACTCCATCAACAGTTCTGTTTTAATCTTCTAAAATCCAAAAATGTCATGATTCTTTTTTGACGTAAAACAAGAAACATCTATGATTCTCTAAATCAGAGGTCCCCAACCCCCGGGTCACGGACCGGTACCGGGCCGCGAGAGTTGAGCCTCGGGTGTGAAATTTATGTTTTTCAGGGGTTTATTTATATTTGTTTTGTAGTTTTGTCTTATTTTGAAAGAAATATTTACACGTTACCATAGTGACCAGAGAGCATTAAGGGCAGAGAGGAGGACGTTACTCTCAATGTTGTCGGCGCACTTCAGGAGGTCGCTGCTAATAATGAATTTGTGTTTATTATTATATTTACAAAATACCACAGTTGTCTTGCTCGTATCATTTTATTTTGTTGTATTTATCCGGCACACCTTAAAGGCCGGTCCGTGACATGGAAAAATGGTCCGTGGAGCAAAAAAGGTTGGGGACCACAGGTCTAAATAGAAAACCTACTTTATTGACTCTTCTTTCTTTTTTTGTAACAAATGTAAAACTGCATTCACAGGAGGAAAAAACTGCTCTGAGTAACATCTGAAATGGACCCTTAGCACAGAATATCCAATTCATTTTTATTTTATTTAGCGCCAAATTACAACGACAGTCACCTCAAGGCACTTTATATTGTAAGGTGCAGAGCCAGCAACAATAGAGAAGACAACAATCAGATGAACCCCTTTGAGCAACACTTTGTGACACCGGGGAAGAAAAACTCAATTTTCACAGGAAGAACCTCTGTGCTGAAGGAGGGGCAGCCATCTGCCACAGGAAGCAAACCAGAGGCAAATATGAAGCCTCTTCATCTTAAAACTATGTCAACTCCATGAGCCGAAAAACATTTGATAATCAACAGTTAAAGAAGTGCCATGCATGCAATATTTTCAAACATAAATGTTAGCACGGTATGAACAGCAAAACTGCCTGACATTAGAGCTGCATCAGCATAAAGGCATAACACAGGAATCCTTCCCAGGAGGAGGCTAACAGCTGAGGGCTAATCTGCGTAGCCGCTGGTCGTGTTGTATTATGTCTTACTTTGTTATATTTCCTTAAAATATTAATGCAGCCTCTGGGGAAGAGTACATTCTGCTAATGCCTGATGAGTATAATTAATGGGTTTATTTTTTTAATAAAAATACTAAACTTTAATTGTGTCATTCTGGAGTTATTGCTCTGTAACCATAATTCTTTTGTGTTCACTGTATATGTAAAAGTGCTGTGTGGATTGTTTGTATAATGGCGGGTTAAATGTCACTTTTCGTCTGTTCTACAAAGCAGCTCAAAACTGTTACTTAACTGTTACTTCTATTTTTATAACACACAAATTTGGATCGCTGTAGCCAAACTAGATATGGTATGATTCAACGACCTCATCTTTTTCATTAATCTTGCCACCGGTCTGAAACCAGCTAAAAGCATTTACTCTATGGCAGACAACAAGGTCTTTCTAGCAGTGTTACAGTTTATCCCAGAGGGAATGCAGGCATGTCACGTTTATTCCCACACCAAATTGGGAAAACAATTTTGCATTAAGCTGGTTTGATGACCAGAGGGCACTGTTATGTTGAGTCAGTAAAAGGAAAACAACAAGAGCGCTGTAGCATGTGAAAGGAGAACTACAAAGCACAAGCTGGTATTAATAACAAAACTAACTTATGATTTTAATTGTAATCTTCTTGAGCAAAATCACAGAACTACTAAACGAAATGTTTAAAAAAAAAAACATGAACTGTCTTCTCCTACTCGGCAGGCAAACGTACAGGAAGCTCTATACGATGTAAATAAACCTAAAGTGCATTCCATAAGTTAAGCTAAATGCAATAGGTATGGAATATGTTAAACATATTTTGGTCTGACAAGTACACAGACTAGTGGCACTGATGGTATATTTAGACTTTTATTCTTGTGGGTCTGTAATGTGGTTTCCAGTGTAAAGATTTGGCTGGCAAAAGGTCAGTATGAAACCTGTGTAAGAATTAATGACTCCATGTTTGGCTTTTCCAATCTGGATAAAAACTAATGTTCCCGCAACTGTACATTGTATGGGGCACAGGCAAGTCATTCAAGTGGGGCTCACTGCTCCTCCACATCTAAAGCCTCCAGCTGAGGTGGTTTTGGCATCTGAGCAAGATGTCTCCAGAACAAACCCTAGGCGAGGTGTTTGGGCATGTCCAACTGGGAGGAGGCCAGGTGTGACCAGTGGAGAGATTATGTCTTCAGCTGGTCTGGCGATGTCTTGGTGTCGTCCCAGAAGAGCTGGAGAACCAATATGATGTTAGCCTTAGTGCATGTTTAATCAATAAACTCAGGGGGGGTTTGTGATAGAAAATATTTGAACCCCCCACAATAACTCATGTCACTCATGTTACCGTCTTATATGTAACATTTAATGATTTGTGAACCAAACAAAGGTGGAGGCAGTAATCAACTTTACAAACCACTAAAAGAAACAACAGCCTTCATTCAAGTTCTCTCTCCTGCACAGCGACCTTCTGTGCTGAATGACCTCGGACATTAACATGAATTTCCTTTTAAAACACTCAAACGCATACAAAGTGCCATTCATCAATGCCTATGCTGTGCCTGCAGACTGCTTCAGTGTTTCCATATATTGACTAAATTGTTAGCCTCATTTATAAAGCTCTGTGTCTTGCACACACAGAGACACAAACACTGACCAGACAACACCTGGCACTTGCATAAATCCAGCCCCAATCTGATGGCACGATCTGGCTAATTATCCCTCAGCACACTGGCAGGAGATTATCAAAATAGATTACTGTGCTGCCAGTGCGTCCACAGTCTTACATCCACTGCAACCCGCAATTTGCTGTGTGTCACAATGACCCGCAACTGTTCCACTGTGTTGCACTTAAAGTCAAGCTGTAACACTTTCCAATATGTATCCAAATTAAGATCAATGAGCTCCATGAATGCAAAGTAAAACTGCTGACCTCTTAGATTTGTATAAATACATTTGCCAATGTTCTAGTTGACTGAGTTTAAATAGTTGCAGACAACCGAGGCTTGTTTTTAGTAAGTTGTTCCCTTTTAAAAATGTAGTTTTAAAAGGCAACGCTAAAACAGCCACTACCAAAGCATTAACAACCTGATTTCAACAGCTGCGTAAAATGTGAATAAAAACAGAACGCAATTATTTGTAAATCACATAAGCCCAAATCTTATTCACGATAGAAAATGCAGTCACAGCAAGCCCAGCAGAGCTCATCGAGTAAAATGTAAAAAATATACGTCAGTGAAGAATACCAAAAGAAAGCAATCTCTCTCCCTTTATTTAAGTTAACACAGTTAACCATGTCACACGCTGGCCAAGCTTTTTAATTCAGCCATTTACTTTGTTATTAGAATATTTTAATATCATGTTTCAAATCGAGAGGCTTCTGTTCCTGAGCTCATGAGCAACTGTTTCTGTTTTTCTCAGGACAGCAACTACAGACACAACTGTCTTTGCGTGCCTTTCAGTGAGTCCCTGCAGGCCACTGGTTTGAATATAATGTAAGTCTTTTTTGTTTAATGATGTGAGAAAATGCAGCCTGTACATGTGTTTATTACAAAAGTGCGTGTTGGCCATGGTTAGGCCAGTGCTGATCTGTCATATTATAATTGTGTGTCATAAATAGCAACATTGAGAAAAAGATCAGAATAGTTTCCAGAAGACTTTGTTTCTTCATTGTTTTTTATTTTGCTGATAAATGTACTCCTTACTTCTGTACATATCACTCCTTGTACAGGAAGTAGGGATTGTCCAAAAACAACCTCAGCACTGTCTAACACATCCGTCCAAAGCTCCAGTCATTATCCTCAATAAGTGAGGACAGAAACAGCATAAAGGTCAACAGTCGGAATATTCTCATGTCTATATGCAATGACCTTTATCTTTGAAGCAGTGGTTTCAAATTTCAGAGTTATGTTTGTAATGTGTCATTTTGGACATAATGGTGTATGATAGCAATTAGTGATGTGCCATTTCACATCAATCACAATAATATCAGCATCAATTTTTACATGCTGTAAAAATGTCCAAACACGATTTCACAATGCTAAACTTTTACATTTTGTAGCGCACAATAACTGCTGCTTTAAAAACCACAAATAACAGCGTCAAGTACAACCAGGTGTTGATGGAACGCGAGGAGGCGGTACTACTGGTTGGTGATGAGCGACTCAACTAAGCACTGTTGGAGAACTCGCCAGTTGCGCTCCGTGTGACAGGAAAAGCAGACGGGGGATGGAAATTACTGATGTGGTTACATGGCTTTAAGCAGCTGATTAAGAAGCTGCTTAAAGCCAGGTAGAAAATATTTGTCCACTTACATTTTATCATGTGACAGGTTACTGAAGAGTTACAAGGTGACATTATTTAGCTATTGGTATACTAAAGTGCTAAGCAGCCATGTTATACTTTACTTACATTACGTTTCCTTTGCAACTGCCTTCTTAACTATTTTTCTGCTTGTGCTTGACCTATGCTGTGTCGTTACTACTGCATTATTATGCATGGTATCAGATTCACATTTTGAATTAGGTAGTTTGTCTTCAGTGGCAGATCACTAGAAAAGAAGGACGGAAAAGCAGATAAGATGTTCAGTGTTCTTTGTTCACTATTCTAACAACATTATCACATTATTCCTTTAAATATTGTGATATAATTCTGAGGCCACATCACTCACCTCCACTAATAACTGCCATTCCTAATGTGTATTTAGTTAACCATTCATGTATTTTTCAGTGATAGGAAAATTAGGTCTGCTATGATAACTAGAACAGAAGAGATGAAATGCTTCCTTGATCTCTGAGCTGCTACATCATAGTAAGACATGAGCTTGATGAGGGAAATCTTTTGTAAAGAATCTGCTTAAGGCCACATTTACCAGCAGCAGAACGCTCCCACAGGAAACGACAGCTTAAGGATTCAGGTATTTCTTGTCATCTGTCTGTGTGTGTCCGACATTAAGCATAAAGTCTTAACACTTCTGTTATAATATCATATTTTCAACAATATGTGCAACTGTAACCATGGGTCCAATAAGACTGGTGGAGAAGGAATATCGAGTGGTGTATGAAGAGAGCTCTGTAGGCCACAAACTGCTCTACAGAGCATTTGAAACAAAAGGAGAAGACACCTTAAACTTATCTAAGCAGCTCAATGTCAGGCAGATGTGTTGACAAGATGAAAGAGCCTCAACTGTCACTTTTTCTTGACAATATTCATGCAATAATATTACAGTTTGTAAACAGTATCAGGCTTTATAGTTTACAAAGGCTTTGGCACCTTCTCCCACATCTCTGCAGGTCTTTTTTCCCTGAGCTCATATGAGTGTTGTTCACTGTGATTTTTTTTTTGCTAAATTGTATTTGGAGCGCTGGCAAAACTTATTGAAAGATGATACGGACAGAGAGTGCAGAGAAAGAGATGGAGTGTGAAGGTGGTGAAAGAGTCGAAGATGATAAAAATCTGATTAGCACTCTGAGGGAGTTGTAAAAAACCAGAATGATTAATTGATGTCCGTGACCAGAAGTGCCTGTGTTCGAGTCTGTGGGTGGGAGTGTGTGCAGATATTTCAGTACATACCCACGACTGTGTTTGGGTGAGTCACAAAATCAAAGGTGTTAGAATTCTGATTCCTACCAGTGTGTGCTAATATTTGTTGTTTCCTGCACAGTAAGGATTCTGTGCTGCACACTTTGGCAAACAACACAGTCAGCTCCATTTTAATCATTATAAATGCCTTACAAACATCTCTGACTGGTAAAAATGACATTGAGTCTGACAGAGCATACGTTTCAGGCTTTTGACAATGCAAGTACAAAGAGGCTCCAACAACACCTGGGTAAGTAACCTGGGTATTGTGACCATGTGGATAATAATCATGGTTTAGCTAGTGTGTGTGTGTGTGTGTGTGTGTGTGTGTGTGTGTGTGTGTGTGTGTGTGATGCGCACATGTGTAAAATGTAGCATTTGGTATTTTGGGGGGATTCAAATTTAGAATTTTGCAATTTTTGCATGCACAAAAAGCAAATCTTATTACTAGCTTTTTATACTTTTTAGGGAACTCTTTAGGTTTTCTGCAATGAGTGTAGGTATTGATGTGGCCAAATAAGCAGGAATTATTCTTTAATAAAGCTGCAATTTGAAATAATAATTTAATTGAATAATTTGAAAAATATCTTTTTAAACTTTTTAATTTGTCCGTAATTTTTTCCTACCAAAGAAAAACCAAGGGGCCATCTTAAAATATCAAAACTTAAATCCAGGACGCAGACCAAATATTCCCATTGAGCTCTAGAATTATATTTACATGAATGGCAGCAAAAAACTGATGTATGACATGTTTTTTTGAAGAATTTCAGATTCTATTTCGATGTCTTTTCAGAATGGTAAACTTCAGCGTCTGTTTCATTGTATTATTTAAGTACAGGTGTCTGTTTTTATGGACTGTTGGGTGTCTTTTGAGGTGTTTTGGTAAGTTAGCGTTCTTTGTCTTTAAAAAAGCAATCAAAAGAATCAGCATCTAAAAAAAAATTCTTCATAGAAGTATCAGTAAAATCCAGTCAATGTCAAATAGCACAATTTTCGCAACCTGTAAATACCAACTTGTTTTAAATTCTCTAAATATTTAATACTTTTTTCTCTTTTATCATCATCATTATTATTATTATTATTATTATTATTATTATTATTATTATTACTGCTATTTTCTGTTATTTTCTTCTTAATATAACTGCACACTTTTATATGCTCATGTAAAGCTGAGGAGCACGAGCCAGAATTTCATTATGGGTAAATGTGGCTACACTGTTTATCTGTACGTGACAATCAAACTTGAAACCTGAAACTTGGACACACTCAAATCGCGCAAAACAACACATAATTCAAGCACCGCCTGAATGCCTGTGTGAATAGATGAGTTTTAAGTTGAGGCCACAGAGACAAGGACATGACGAGAGAGCGGTTTGGAACAGTTTCTGTCAATAGGAAAATTGTACTTAGTAGTCAGTATAATCTTTTAATGATATAAGTTTGCATATGGTAGAATACTGCATGTAATCATTTGTGTGTAGAAGTATATAGTTGGTGGCATATTGAAAGAATGTCTCATCCTAGGAGGTCTGTAACATTCCAGGGTGTTCTGGCGTTCACCCCCACATCCTTGGAGTATGGGAGAGGTCGTACCTTGTCTTATTGTTTTACGGTAGGATTAACGTAGCTATATCTTAGTTTAAGTGCCTTTTGGTTTGATGAACTGCTGGACTTCGAGACCAGCAGGTGTAGGGAAGTCATTTATGGGGTCACACTCTGACCACACACACGTACACCTGCACATTCCAATGTAAGGAACAAACGCTCACTGAAGCATATAAATAAAGACCAGGGCAGTCCTCTGCGCGAGTCTCAGTTCTGGAGGCTGCCCTTGCTAGCAAGAAGTTCTGTGTGTTTCTCTTCTCTGAGTCTCTACTGAAGAAGTGTTTTAGAGTATATCTCTTAACAGTTTCCTTCTCAGTTTTCAGACAGGTACATGGAATCACAAGGAAACCTTTTCTGAGAACCGAAGAGCACATCTTGTCGGGTAGGGATGGAGCAAAATGTTCTAGTGTTAATTTTCAATTCTTGTTGTTCATTAAACTTCAGAGTTTGGAGTGGAGTCGTAGTCTCGTGTATTTAGTTCTCAGTGTTTCCTGTCTGTTCCTCTTGCTGTGTTTATGTCTTTGTCCTGCAGTGTTCTCTGCCTTTATGTTCAGTGCAGGTCTTACTCACTCCACGTTTAGTTGTTTCTTGTTTTACTTTGATATGATGTCTTCTTTGGACTTGTTTCATTTCCTGTATAACTGGCTTGCTCAGTATATCAATAGTTCTGTCCCCTTCCTTTTTCTTTGATGTGTCAGCCGTGAGTGTAGCTGTGTGTGTTCAAGTCTGGCTCGTTGTATGCAACTCTCTGTGACTGAACTTCATTAAACTGTTAAAATGTGTTTCTGCTACTCAGTCATGAACTGCAAGGCTTCTCACTGTTGCGTAAATAAATGACTAGGATTAGGGTTAGATCTAATTACCGAGGACCTGCACGTAATTGCAGGCTGTAGTTAATCACAGCATTTTATTGCAATGCAACGCATTCTCTGACTTCCTGCATTAACCTGGTTACTCACAGCAACCTCGACCCCTGTCCAGCTCGGCTGTTGTTGAAGCATCTTACTGTTTGGATGATTGTGAAGGGCAGGAGAGTTGATGGAGACATTTCAATCAAAGCCCTTTGCACCACAGGTCTGCACACACAGAGACCATTAAGAGGGTCTGGCTACTCTCTGGCTGTCTGCGCTTGTTTAACGAAGGGAATCTCTGATGGATTTCAACAACACTTTCGTCCTCACCTTGACTGATTACTTCTATAGATACAAAAAGGCTCACACACACACACAAACACACAATAAATAAAAGCCACTGGTTAAACTGTGATACTTGAATATGTCAACTGCTTGAGCATGGAAACATGACCGTTTCAGTCATGGATTCAGCTTTATGTTGACTTTTACAGTAATGTTTCTATTTGTCATTTTAAGTTCAAATAAGTGAATAATTTCAGACATTTTCTTCTTTATATATATAAAAACTTTCCACCTTCTGTCTCTTTAGCATCTCTTTAGCATTATTCGGGATGTGCCTGTCTCGTTAAAACAAACTCTGCTCTAAGTTGGCAAAACACATTATTACAGGACAATTCCAGTTGATTTTTTCTGGGCACATTGTTCATTTATGTATCTACTGTGTCACAAACCTTGGACTCTCAACCTGAGCTGGAAAGTGTCAGGAAAACAAGAAATCCAGAAACCAAGCCAGAATAAACAAAGCCTGCTGCTCTGAAAGAACTGCTCATCTGCTGCTCACCCACTGTTACAATTAACTGATTACTAGTCAACAGGAACAACTATTTTTTATTCCCTTGCAGTGTTACAGTGTGATAGTTTTGGCATCATGTAAAATATTCTCAGTGCACCAAAGGAGCATAATCTTGCCCAGTACAGTAAAAAGCAGACAGCCGATTGGAGTGTCTGTTGTTTCTCCTGTGCCGACACACCTCCTGTCTCTGCATTCTGCAACACAGCACATAAATTAAAGCACTGTGGCACGAGAGGACATACCAAACCCACTCAGACAGGCAGAACGGCAACCTCTCCTTTGAGTCTAGGCGATTTCCCAGTTTTACCTCTAAACCTGCCTCTCTGCCTTTTTGCTGCTTCATCTCCATTCCTTCAATTTCTCTTAACTCCCACCAGCGTTTGACCTTCTAAGTGATGCATCTCCTCGCTCTCTTTTGCTTGTTGTTGATCACCTCAGGTTGTTTTATTCTCTCTCTCTTCCCTCATTTCTTGACTTGTTCCATCACTCCCATTCTTTTCTGTTGCTTGCCCTTAATCCCTACTCTTCTTTTGTCTTCCATTGTCCCTTCATCCAGACATTAGTACTATCAAGGGAGGTCTGGAAGGGTCTTAAGGCAGTGGCCGCACGAGGCCCTTATCCAAAGCAATGACACACTTCCAAGTCAAGAAGAATTTGTTATGTAACAGCTTAAAGCTTCCTGGCTTCTCTGGTGGGCCTCACAACCAGCTGATATCTACGAATGTGCACACGCATGCACAGATAAACACACACACACACACGCATGCACAGATAAACACACACACACACACACACACACACACACACACACACACACACACACACTCAGAATGCAAGAGACAGAGAGACACAGAGAGAGATGAGGGACAAAAGATTAAGCTGGAGCTGAGATCAAGAGGATGGAGACGCGACAGAAGGAAAAGGAGGAGGGAGAGAAGAACAAAAAGAAGAGCAGATGGGAAGCTGAAAAATTCGAGCTCAACCATTTAGCGAAATAGAATAAATGAAAAAATTACAGAAGTAAAAGGGAAAATTAGAAGATTTTACCTCAAAGAAAGAAGAAGTGGTCATGCTAATAAACACAAAGCACATTTACATTTAAAAACAGAAGCATTCACCCATCTCAATGCTCCCCAGAGACAAACATGAAGATGGGGTCAAGGCAAGGGACACAGTCGGATGGCATCCTCTGAAAAGATGATGTTTGGTAAATGGCTTGATGAATCTTTCAGAGAAACAACGAGGGGAGTAGGAGGATGGAAGAAGAAAAAGAAGATGAGGGAAAACTTATTTTAAATAATTGACTATAAAAGCTACCGCACCAAGTCAGAACATCTCAGGTGGTTTATCCTGATGCATAATAAATCTGAACAATATATATGCACTTATCATGAGGCCTTTCTGATTTTGCACGGACCATTCTTGGAAAACCATCACAGAGAGGACATTTGAGCATTTGACATTTTTAGAAAAAGCAGTTTAAGTGTTGTGGATGTCCTAAAGTGCAACAACACAATCAATGCATAGAACAAATGAAACAGACTAAATTGTCAATTCCACTTAGAAACAAAATATTAATTCTAAAAATAAATCTTAGTTTGTTTTACAGAAGAACAGACAAAACTGACTAACTTTTGTCAATATCAAATAAACTGAGAACTAAAA
>NW_005187577.1:730081-738797 GCF_000239375.1 Pundamilia nyererei | reverse complement strand
GCCGGACACTGGCGCCACCGGGCCCTCTGACCACCACCAGTAGGCAACGGGTGAAGTGTCTTGCCCAAGGACACAACGACCGAGATTGTCCAACCGGCAACCTTCCAATTACAAGGCGAACTCCCAACTCTTGAGCCACGATCGCCCCTATGTGAACAGGATCCAATAATGCCACTGTCTTCTTTGTGTCAATGTTCATCAAAACTGGTTCTGCGATCATTTAAAAGTTTGAAATTCTTTTTGGGAAACATGAACACTGTGTCCTTCAAACTGAGTCACCATCATCATTAGAGATCAGCGTTTAGTGCAAAAGCTGACAGCTCGCACATCTGGAAAGGCACCATCAATGCTGAAAGGTATCTACAGGTTTTAGAGCAAGTCATGATCCCATGAGTAAAACAAAAGGTCAACTGTTTATGTTGGACACATGAGGAATATGAACAGCTGGAACTCCTGCCATCTTTGTCTGGATGTGCTTTTCCCACTGATTCTAGTTTGGTATATTAAAAGGCCTTGACTGAATCCTAAGAGTCTTATTCAACTACATAAAGACGTTTACTCATTTCCTTTTATTTTAACATGTTTAGTGGTCAGTTTGGAAACTCTAGCTCTTCACGGGACAACAGAATCTGTCTTTTCATCCACATCATCATTGTTAGTTGCAGTGGCTGCTTTTAGTTTGTTTGTTTGATTTTTTTGTGTGGTCCTGATACAATTTGGTCCTGGAAACACCATCAGTAAAGGAAACTACATACAGAGTTTTAAAAAAAATGGCAATTTGTATGTCTGTTGTCTCTCAGTATGTCTGTTTGTCTGTCTGTGGACTGATTTTGTCAACATTAAAGTGTCCCTATCTTAAGGGGGCCTTAAGGGGCCCTTTGGAAATAACGCTTATCTTGGACTTGACAAATGCAAATATGCTGGCCAGAAGAAGAAAAGGCTTAATTTAGATGGGAGATAAGTGTCAAAAAGGCAGTTTTACCATATATATATTAATAGTTAAAATAATAGGATATAATACTTCTTTAGATCTGTGAACCACAAAATATGACACTACATATCAGTATGTGGTATCGTCATCGACCACCTTTCCCTTTATGCAGTTTAACAGATTATGTTTTTCACAAAATTAGGCTAAGAAAGTCATTTTTAAATATACAACTATAGATTTAACTACTTCACGATTCAGAATTACATATCATCACCTGTCTACCCATAAACTCTATGTCAGCTACGTCTGGAAAAGTGAAAAAGCCAAGGACCTGGCGCCCACATATTCTGGGTTGTCTAGACCAAAATACTAATTTTTGCTCTACAAGGGCCTGATATCCACTCACGAGGACATTATACTGCCACTCTTCTATCAAAATTTTAAACAAATGTCCTCATATGTGGCTCTCATTTTTCTTAAAAACAAAAATCAGGTTAAAAAAAATAAAAAATCTGATAATTCTTTGTTTTTACATTCATTGGGTCCCAATATGCCCAAATATCAAAGATAAATTAAAAAATATATGCCATGGAAGAGCTCGGGTCTTAGGAGGTTAAACTTGCATTCTGTCTCACTTCCAGTAGGGGGATCTATGGTTGCAAAAAGAAGCCTGGTTTTGTAGAAATCTGTAGGGAAACAACGCTTCATCTTCCTTTTCTATAAATTCAAATTCAAATTTTCAAATTCAAATTCAAATTTTATTTGTCACGTACACAGTCATACGCAGTACGATATGCAGTGAAATGCTTAGACAACTGCTCGTGACCTTAAAAAAAGGCTATGAATAAGATAGAAAATAAATATGAAAAATTAAAAAGGGTAAATTTAACTAGGAAGGAATAAAATATAAATTAAGGTTAAAAATGAAATAACTGTACAACACAAATTAGAATGAAGGGTAAATTTAACTGGGAAACAATAAGATAAAATATATAAATTAAAGTTGAAAATAAAATAACTGCACAACAAAATACACAATATAGAACTATATAAGAATGTATGAAGAAATATAAATAAATATATACACAATAACAGCAGCTGTACAAGTATTAACTGGAAATGAAGAATGTAGTGACCAGTGTTGTGCAATCCACATTATGTCTTGTGCAGTGCAAATATGCTTAAAGTGATTTAAGTGATGAAGTGAAAACAATGTCCAGAATGTCCAGTGTGTGTGTAAGAACTGTATGTGTGGGTCAGTACTGTGTGGTGGTGTGATTGAGAGACCGTATCGCCTGCGGGAAGAAGCTCCTCCTCAGTCTCTCTGTGTTGGTCTTCAGGGAGCGGAATCGCTTTCCTGACCTCAACAGAGAGAACAGTCCGTTGTTGGGATGGCTGAGGTCCTTCACGATCTTCCTGGCCTTGGTCCAGCACCGCCTGCTGTAGATTGAGTGCAGGTCAGGGAGCTCGGAGCGGATGGTGCAACCAGTGAGCTCACTGTATTATTCAGCTATTCAAATATTAATTAACAAGTTATCACCTAGTTACTGAACAAAGGGGATTTCATAGAATAGTAAATAGACTGCTTCTTATGCAGCACTTTTCTAAGTAAAGCGCTATACAAATACAGGACATTTACCATTTTCTACTCTACCTGAGCACTCAGAGCATTTTATGCAACTTGCCACATTTACCCATTCATACCAGACAGAGCTTTGGATTGAGTGCTTTTCTGTAGACTTTCTTTTTTAGCTCCTACTGAACTAGACAGCAAGCATAAAGCATGTAGTTTAAGCATATAGTTAGGGCTGGAAACAGGTGATCCTCCCTTAGTTATGCTGCATTAGCTCAAGGCTGCTAGGGGATTCCCATGATGCATGACTGAAGAGTGTTTCTTCTTCAGTCACCTTTTTCTCTCACTATGTGTTTATACAACTCTTTGGATTTTATTATTTGTTATTATTAACTCTGTCTCTCTTCCACAGCATGTCTTTTGTCCTGTCTTCATCCACTCACCCCCCACTGGTTGCAGCAGATGGCCGCCCCTCCCTGAGCCTGGTTCTGCCATAGTGTCATTTCTTCCTGTTAAAAGGGAGTTTTTCCTTCCCACTGTCGCCAAGGTGCTTGCTCATAGTGGGTCATATGATTGTTGGGGTGTTCTTTGTATTATTGTAGGGTCTTTACCTTGCAATATCAAGTCCCTTGAGGCAACTGTTGTTGTGATTTGGTGCTCTATAAATAAAACTAAATTGAATCAAGTGAGTTTGAGCTGTTAGGGAGAAGCTTGCTTTATAACACAAAGTGGACAAAATGATGCCTTGTAGCAAAACTGAATCAGAACAATCATTTTATCCCTATTATTCTGTCTTCATAATCATCGAAAGCCAAAATTGTATTTGAAATTGACTTTTGATTAACTAATCAGGCTCAACGTCTAAAAGGGGTCTGCTCTGTTTTAATGTGAGAGGATCTAAATTTGTGCCGTCACAACTATAGAGAATAGTGTGTGTGTGTGTGTGTAGCAAATGTCTGTGTGAGCTGGAGGAAACTCCTAAAGCAGCACTGATGTCTGCAGAAGGCTCCACAGCAGACAGACAAGTCCAGCACTGCCCCAGACAGCAGTTATGCAACGCCCTCCAAAACCAGTGTACACACAGCGACATGTCAGAGCAGTGACTGGATTGCACGCACACACACACACACGCACGCTTATAGAAAACAATTGCTGTTGCTCCTTTTAATTTAAATATGATGTCAGCTGCTGCCTAGCAACCTCAGGTGAAGGACACTGGATGGGATAGTGAAATTGAAATGCTCCCAGTCTTTCTTTTGTGTGTGTGTGTGTGTGAACAATCAGGAGGAGGAAAGTAATTTGTGTGTGCACTACTGTTAAGTGTACAACACCCCAGTGTCACACCCATTTCCTGTGTGAGTGGCTGAGCCCGAGAGGATTTCCGCAACTAAACTTGTGTATTTAGGCTGCACTGATGTGTACTACAGAAAACAGCACTTTCAAGTCAAAAGTCTTTCTTCCCCACTGCCACCGAGCGTTTTCTCCAGAGGCCACAGCTATGTTTCTATTTTGTGTTTTTTATGTGGTCTTTAGACTTTGAAAAGACTAACAGCACAATACTGTTTGATGCTATGAAAATCAAATAGAATTGATTTGAATTGATCTGTTTTATGACCAGCCCTGTTCTCATGTCATACTTGCGTGGGTTCCCAGAGTCAGAGTCGTGATGGCTTTGTTTCTTTACACAGCAGATAAATAATTCCCTCGAGCTTTAAAACCAGCCCTCTCTACATGTGAACCCACTCAATTCACGTCTGAGCGTAAGAGTGCATTCCTGTCTGCCAAAGAAGTATGTTTTGTGGAACTGCATAGGCACAAATTGTACTGTATATATGAGCTACACTGATAAAGGTTTGGGACACCAACCCCCAAAAGATCATAAGCCAGATGTGCTTTGGATGACCTTCTCTTCAAGGTTGTCTTCTTGTGCACCTCGCGATTGCTTCCACTGTGGATTCTATTTTTAGACTGTTCTGCAAATCTTGTTGTTGTTATTACTCACAGCTGTGCGTCTGTGGTTTCATCACAGACATCCAACCTTTATGTCAAACTGACCCGACATTCAAATCAAGCCTCGCCACTCAGCTTATAGCTGTAGAAGCCAGAAAGAGCTGCATCAGATCAAGATTTCTTTTAACAGAAACAGGGTTGTGTGTGAATGTGAGCATGAACACACTGTTTTGTGTTGAGCGGTAATGACCTGAAATGTAGTACATGCCATTATACTCACAATCACAGAAGTGTTTTGGCAACCCCACACACCGCCACCACTCACCACCTGCCCCACTCTTCAGATTTGTCTCCCTGCACTGTCGTCCTTTTTCCACAAAAGCAAGTTGAAGAATTGCTATTTTGACAGACTGGAGGAGATCCTGCTTTACTGAAGCACACGAACAAGTCGTAGCAAACTAAAAATAGCAACAGCAACGAATAAAGTTTTTGCCTTTTTAGTACAAAACTGTATGCCTTGCATTTGGTGCAATGAATTTAGGTCAAAATTATAACTAAAAGGTCACGCTGCACAGTGGTGCTGTGGTTAGATATGCTGCCTCACAGTGAGAAGGTCCTGGGTTTGAACTGACGGGCTGGAGTATTGCTCATAACTGTGAACGTGGACGAGAATGGTCTCTCTGTGTTAGCCCTGCAAGCAGATTATCTCCTAAGAATAGCTACGTTACATATACATTGTTGACATTATGTGTATGTTTACATGTGTGTGTGTTCTTGCTAAACAGGAACAAAGCAAACAGGCACCAAAAAACACTTCTGTTGTTTTGGGGGTTTTTTCTACTTCTGTTGTGTTTTGAACTCTCAGGGCCACCGTAGTTGTTTGCTTGTGTTTCTGAAAGGGAGATGGTTAGAAATTCTTTTTATATCAAAGTTAAACAAGTGAAGCCTGCGATCATTTAAAAAGAAAGAGTGAAATACATGAAATCCAAGTGAGGCAGATGGATAGAAATTATGTAGAATGCAATAAACCCTCCATGAAACAACAGGATTTCCTCACAGCTGAGCTGCTGCTGGATACACAGCAACATATTAACCAAATTGTACAGAACACAGAAAGAGATTTTCAGAATTAGAACTGAATCACATCTAAATCCCTATTTATAGGGGACAAATCTGCTTGACAAGAAAATTACACTCAATACACCAACTACACCGTGAAGACAAAAAACATGAGTAAGGCGAGGCCTCGGAGGATGAGCAGGAGAGTAATGAGAGGACAGCCTTTCTGTTATTTAGTAAAAGTAAAAGGGAAAAAAAGAAAATGGCCTTAAGAGAGTTGAAGAGAAACAGGAAGCAGCTGGACTCAGAAACAAGCAAAACAAGAGAAAGACTGGGATGAAGGTCTCAGGAGGAAACAAAATGGCAAGACTAATATTTTATTTTTAAAAGCATAAATTTGTTAGTTTCAGAAGAAACATAATAAAGGACGAGGTGTCATTTTTTCAGATCTCATCCTGGACTGATGATGGAGGAGACTTCCTGTATCAGTGTTTTCTGACAAACCTCTTCTTTTGAGACATTGGGGAAAGACAGCTGCATTACTTGGCCTAATCAGTAGAGGTGCAATGTAGATGCAGACTATAGAGGTATGATGTTAATTTTGGCAATAAAAACAATTATATATTTTGATTGCCTGAGGTTCGGGTTGGGTTATCACCAATACATCATTGGTAGCAATCAGACGGGTAAACATTTTTTGTCACTGATAATATTCTAGATCAGCGGCCCCCAACCCCTGGGCTGGTCCGTGAGTTGTGCAGCGAAAGTTGAGGCTCAGGTGTGAAATTGATGGTTTTCAGGGGTTTTATCATTTTTTTATCATTACTTTTTATCATTTTTATCGTTAACTCGGTTTCCTGGGTCTTTTCCCGTGTGTTATGAATAAATCTTCATTTTTTTGTACTGGTACTGGTTTTATTTTGTTGTATTTATCCACGACACCTTAAAGGCCGGTCCGTGAAGATATTGTGGGACATAAACCGGTTAATCTTCTATTGTTGGTGGGGGGGTTTTCTTGTCAGCAAAAATGTCAAAAATCCAACAATTAAAATCTGACTCCATCTAAATGAATACAGTCAGGATATCCCTCTTTCAGCTCAGAGCTTGTCTTTACCATCCTGCAAAGAACTGAACTTTGCATCCAGTTGTCTCAAACAGTCTCAAGGTTCAGTTTTGTTTTACTCAGCAGTGACACACAGGCTCAGGTCTGAAAGCCGCAGGTATGACCTAGGCCAAGGATCATACCTGCAGCTTTTTAGCATTTTTTCAGAATTATCATTTAACGAGTATCCACCAGAAACAAAAGACATAAGATGAAAGAAGCTTAAAGCCATGTGCACCGTGGCAGCTATCAGGCAATGACAGCTGATGAATTGTTAGGTGAACATAATGTACTGTATGTTCACATTGAGCTGTAAGCTGTCAAGAAAAGCTTGAATATGAAATCTCGCACTCCTACCATCATTCACACTCCTACACTTATAATATGGTGTCCTAAATGACCTCATAAAAGCATCAATTTATCTAACAGCTCTGCTGCAATACATAATAAAGAAAGTACTTGTATTAAATATTTCCATGTTTTGTATTTTTAAATCTTGCACCTAAACAGGGGTGTCGAACTCCAGGCCTCGAGGGCCGCTGTCCTGCAGGTTTTAGATGTGTCCTTGATCCAACACAGCTGATTTAAATGCCAAATGACTGCTCAACATCATCTCCCAGACTGCACAAGACAATAGACACACAGGTTAAGTTTATTCTCCACCTCTCCTATGACTCTCCCCCACCTGCAGAGTGGACTCCTGCAAGGATGGAACAACCTCCCTGCCAGTTGAAGAGCCCCCAGTTAGGCCGATGCACCAGGGCTGAGCCCCCGTGCACCCACCCGCCCACAACCTCGGCGACACACCAACGAGGACCGAAGCCCCCAAGGCCCAGCCAGAGCCCTAGCACGGAGGCGAAGCACCCCCGAACCCCAAGCCCCCACGCCTGCCCCGGATCCACTCAGGGGCAGCCAGGCTACCAGGCCAGTAACCTGCGTCCGCCAGCATGGACCCTCCCCCAGCCCTGCTGCACGCAGCCACGAGGAGAACACCCTCTAAGAGCAACCAGAGCCACTAACCAGGTTATGACCAAAACCCCTGGGTTAAGCCCTCCAGGGATAACGTCCCTAGGGATTCTCCAGACACCCTAAGCCCGTCCCAACCTTCACATCAACCACAATGACGAAGGCGGGACCAAACCACAACCCCCCACCCGCGCTAGGTGATGGAGCCGATCAAAGGAGCCCAGAGGGATTAATCTAATGTGGTGGCAGAGGCTGTCTCGAGACTAATGTAATCTAATAGATAATTTCTATATTGGCTAGAATTAAGATTATTTTTATTTTTCCAGTTCATGAGGACTGTTTTCTTGGCGATGCATAGGGCAGTAAAAACCATGTGGACTGTATTAGTTTCTGTAGTGACATCATCCAATTTTGCCCAACAAGCACACTAAAGGGGAGGTTGGAATTTTACATTTCAGATACTTTGATAAGTCTTCACATATCCCGCGCCAAAACATCTGCACTGGTGGACAGAACCAAAGAGCGTGGATGTAATTGCCTGGTGTATTGCCTTGACAGTGTGAGCAGTTGTTGGAAGATGTAAAGCCCATCTGGAACATCCGATGACCTATATAGTGCACTCTATGTAGTATTTTGTATTGTATTAATTGCAGACTGGGATTTCAAATCAATTTAAACGTTTTTAAGCAAATCTGAGACCAGAAGTTTTGGTCTAAGCTGACTGATAAATCTTCTTCCCACTTTGCAATAGGAAGGGATATTGATTCATCTATTTTAGAAAGTGTTCTATATATTTTAGACAATAATTTGCGGGATTTAAGAGTAAGAAAATGTACCATGCTTGGTGGTGTTTGTAATTCAACTTGACTAAGGTTAAATTTCTTTTTTACTATGGATTTAATTTGTTGATATTCTAAAAATCTTTTCTTGTTGTATAACTAGTCTGTCAAATGGAATAAAGTCTGTTCCCTCTAATATATGTTCTAAGTATTTAATTCCTTTACAACTCCATTCTGGGAATTTAATCATATTATTGTTTTGTAATATGTCAGGGTTGTTCCAGATAGGTGTACGTTTGCATGGGATTAATGAAGACTCCGTTATTTTTAGAAACTCCCACCATGCTGTCAGAGAA
>NW_005187577.1:687486-728641 GCF_000239375.1 Pundamilia nyererei | reverse complement strand
CGTATTCAGTAAGTGAAAATAAAATAAACAATAAAAGGTGAATCAAATGGACCATTACGGCAAGGCTGGGATGGTCAATTTGGTAAAGTAAATTCGTTGGGCATCTTTCTTTGCCTTTAGACAACAATTCTGATGGCAAAAGAGCCAAACGGGACAGGCAAAAGAAAAAGAAAAAAAAAGAAAATTAGGCAGATCTAATCCTCCTTTATCCTTGGTTTGTAGCGTTTTAAGCTGATACGCGGGGGTTTATCTTTCCAAAGGAATTTAGAAATATACGAATCCAGAGATCTGAACCAATCTTGTGATGGTTTGTTTGGATCATTAAAAATAAGTAATTTACTTTTGGCAAGATCATCATTTTTATAGTGGCGACCCTTCCCATGAGTGATATGGGTAGAGATTTCCATCTAGTCAGATCGCCTTCTACTTTCTTTAGAAGTGGGATGTGGTTTAATTTAGTTAAGTCTGAAAGCTTAGGAGAGACATTAATACCTAAATATTTAATATTTCCAGATTGTAGTGGGGCAGAAGAAGAATTATGGAAGGAGCAGCTAATTGGAAGAACTGTAGATTTTGACCAGTTAATTGAATAATCTGAAACTCTTGAAAACCAGTTTATTAGAGTAATTACCTCAGAAAGGTTGATTTGTAAGTTTTGGAGAAAAAGCAACACATCATCCGCATAGAGACTGATTTTATGTTCTACGTTCTTACATTTTATGCCCTTAATTGTTGTAGCTTGTCTAAGTGCTGCTGCTAGTGGTTCGATAAATAAATTGCAAACAGTGAAGGGGAGAGTGGGCATCCCTGCTTGGTGCCCCTCAGGAGACAGAAGCTGGAGGATGTTTGGTCATTTGTTCTGACACAAGCTGCTGGAGAATTATATAATATTCTTAGCCAGTTTATGAAAGAGTTTCCAAAACCAAATTTGTGTAAAGTTGCAAATAAAATTTTCCAGTTAACTCTGTCAAACGCTTTTTCTGTATCTGGAGATAATATTGTGGTTTCAATGTTTTTACTGTGTGAGTAGTCTATTAAATTAAGTAATCTACGTGTGTTTGTTGATGAGTGCCTACCTTTTATGAAACCAGTTTGGTCAGGATGAATTAAAAGTATTTCCTTATGCTTGGAGAGTGTAAACATGACCCACCAGCAAACTGGACCAGTTTTCAAAGGGACAAACAGTTAATACAGTACAATGTAGATGTGAATCTTTGTGGATTATAGAATCAGAAGTGCCAAAAACTGCAGTTAATACCAAGACATCCTGATGTTAAAATGTCCCGCCTTACAGTGGAAATCAAACTATTTACAGTCTCAAACAAAAAACATCTTTTATTCTCTGTAGTTATTGTTTTGCCCATTTGTAGTAACTATGTTACCCATTCATTTACCCATTTGGGTCTAGCTGTCACTGTCCAAAGTATCTTTGGATAAGACTCTACCCTCTTTATTTTTAAGATTAGGATTAAGATTTTCTTTTTTAAGGGTTAGGCTTATAGTTAGGACTGGATCAAGAGACCTCCTCCGTTAGATTGCTGCAAAGACGGGGGTTTCCCATGATGCACTGAGCACTTCTCCTTTTCTCACCGCTTTTCACTCACCATGTGTTTATACACCACTCTGAATTTAATTATGAGTTATTATTAATCTCTGTCTTTTGTCTTGTCTTCCTCCCGTCATCTCCAGCCCGTCACAGATATGGCTGCCACTCCCTGAGCCTGGTTCTGCCAGAAGTTTCTTCCTATTAAAAGGGAGTTTTTCCTTCCCACTATCGCCAAAGTGCTTGCTCATGGTGGGTTGTCTTTGGGCGTAGTATTGTAGGGTCTTTATCTTAAAATATAAAGCTCCTTGTAATGGCTACTGTTGTGATCTGACTACTATATAAAAAATGGAATTTAATTGAATCAAGGTTTTAAGTTCCAGAGTTAATTAAGTGCATTTTATATTCACGTTGTTATGAAAACATAAAGTCTACTGGCCAAGCAGAAACCGGTGGCAGTAACATTTGGGATAACACTAATGAGCATGCGCAGCTGTTCCCATTTGTGCCAAGAGAACAGTTTTCATTCAACTGACCTATTGTTAAGCTCTGGTATCCAGTTCTCATTAATGTATTTATAGCAGTGACTCATCCACCACACCCTACATAGTAAATGCAGTAGAGTGAGTAACACGTTTCGTTTTTATTTCACCTGACATTAGCAGAGTCGCACATCGGTTTCGTAAATAGAAAGTACCTTACGTCACATCGTCATCACAGCTGTGTTTCACTTTAACAGCACTACGCTGCATGCATTTAGTCTAGTGCTCTGCAGCACCTTACATAGGATTATTCAGGCACAGTCAGACAAACCAAGATTTAACATTTTTAAATATGTTTGGCCTTTACAACAGAAAAGCTTCAAGGATTACTGGTGATTCACTTTAACCCCTTCACTGAGCTATTTAGAGGTAGGCAACCAGGCTTATGTCCACACAGAGGAAGACGCATGTCCAGGCAAGCAGATATAATTGTGAATGATGTATAACGTCCTCTTGAACAGAAACCTTGCAAAGAGCGCACAGGCAAAATCAAGAGTCATGCTCATTGACATGAATTTGCTCCCATAGTCTGTGTGTGTGGGAATCAGACTAACCAGACAGTATTCCCATGTTGCTTTCAACAGCAACACAAACACACAAAGATATCCGGTGGGCTGCTGGGTCACAATGTGTGTGTGCGCAGGCCTGTTGCTTACTATGAAAATGACATAAATGCATAAGTGCTGCACGTAATAGAGCTCCTGTTTATTTTAAATGTGTTTATATCTCAGTGTGAACGCGTGTGTTTACCTCTTCTTCATATGACCATGCGACCTGCATTTGTTTCTCATGTGCATTTGTCTAAGTAAATGTGTGTGTCTGTGTGTGTGTGTGTGTGTGTGTGTGTGTGTGTGTGTGTGTGTGTGCATGTGCTTGTGTGTAGGCATACTTATTTCTATGTGTAGCGACTTCACTTTGTTACATAAGCCAATTACGTTACATAATGTTTATTTTTTCTTAAGAATAAAAACAACTGTAGTGTTCCATAGAGCATGCTAGTTAGTATATATATATGTAAGTGTTAGCTTAGCTTGACTCTTTAGCTGGAAAACCTGTCCTGTGCCTCCTCCAACACACATACACAATCGTCTTGCAGTTAGCCCATGCTGGCAGCATGGTGAGGGCGTCACAGCTGGGCAAGTCTTCTGTGTCTTACTTTCACTGTTTTCTATTTTTAATCAAGCACACAGAACCTCAAGTCATTACCAGTTAACACACATCTCAGCTCACCTAATGTCAACTACCAACATAACTTTGTTTCCTTTAGACATATTTAGCTTGTTGGCCGAGTTTCACTTTCTTCAGATAGACCAAAAAAGCCTGCATAGCGAGCATGCAAGTTCAGCAACAAGCAAGTCTTCCAAACGCCTATTCTCTTTATGTTTTTCATCATTCTTCTTATTTATACTAGCAAACCCTCCCACTGGTGGGAGACAGGGTACATAAATAAAATCCTTGGAGTATGATGCCATACTGCATTGCTTTGACATTTCATTCTATACTAAAGCATTCATTTTGTATTATGACATTACCTTCTGTACTGTTACATTAAATTCTATACTCACATTCTATTCCATAAAAAATAAGATGAGAGACGAGTTTAATACATTCATATAGTTTAAAAAGCATAAAAATATAAATAATTTAATATTTATGTCTTGATGCATGCTCAATCATCCAGGAAAGTAAAGCTCCAAAAGTTGATTCTGGATTATATTTATACAGGATTTATACATCGGGGAAACCAATCAACCTCTGGCGAAGTGGATGGCACAACACAGAAAAGCTACCTCGTCAGGCCAGGTTACACCTACAGGCCAGTTGACACTCTTTCAAGGATGAGGATGTACACATCCTGGACAGGGAAGAATGCTGGTTTGAGCGCGGAGTCAAGGAGGCCATTTACGTGAAAAGGGAAAGACCATCTCTGAATCGAGGAGGGGGCCTAAGGGTACATCTTTCGCCATCTTACAATGCTGTGATTGCAGCCATTCCCCAACTCTCTGTGAATGGTACTCATGGCCATTGGTCAGTGGTCTTTGATCAGTGGGTTTTGGTCAGTGGTTGTTGATCAATGGTCATGAGAATTTGCATAATTATAATGAAGGAACTGACCTCCCAGCCCATTGTTCCCTCAGTGGGCTGGTTTCAGTCATTATGCAAATGTACTGTTTATAAGATGCAGTCAGCTGAGACTGAAGAAGTCACTTGGATGAGTGACGAAACGTTTCTCCCACAAAACGGTACGTCCAGATGAACAGAATCAACTTTTGGAGTATTAATATTTATGTTATGGCGTTCCAATTTGTATTACAAAATTTGATTCTACGTCATGACATTCCATTCTATACTATGACATTCCAGGTCATTCCAGGTATTATGAGAGTCCATTCTATACTGATATTCCATTTAGTGTTATCAAATTTGAATTTGTATTTTAGCTCTCCATTCTATGCTACGACATTACAGTCGATTCTGCTTTGTCATGACAATCCATTGTGTACTAAGAGTTTCCATCCTGGGCCCCCTTTCCCTGGCGGGTTGCGGAGTATGGGGGTGCCTACTGGGGTCAGCGGGGGAGCTGGCCCCAGGGAGGGGTCACTTGCCCCTCCATTCCTTCCCTCCCCATCTCCAGCTGCCTCCCTCTTCCCACTCCACCACAATCACCCACACATGCAGGGCCTTGGGGTGCAGGGGAGGCATCCCCCCCTCTGTCCCCTTCTGGCTGCCTCTGCCTCAATTTTATCCCACAACTTAGACATTCACATTAGTCACACTCTCATAACACATACATATAGGATCTTGGGGGTGGGCACGCTACACGGGCTCCAAAAGACCATCAGGGTGTACACCTCACCCCTGGCATCGTTGCCCACCTCTCAATTTTAAATACACATAGACACTGAGGGCTATCAGGAGGGGCCATGCGCTTACCTGCTGCTCTCTGGCAGGTAGCTCCATGCCCTCCTGGGTTTTAAATGCACCTTAGAACACACAAGCATCAATACTACATATGAGCGGGCGAAGGGAGGTTTGGAGTCTTCTCACACTCCCATTCTCTGCAACCTGCTGGAGCGGGGGGCCCTGCTGCTGCAGAGTCGAGGCAGTCTGCTTCTCCCCACCGCAGGGAAAAGGGTAAAACTACCTGAGTCTGGGTGCAGTTTCCCCCTCCAGGGGCAAGGGTACCTAGACCCGGTTCTTAGAGTACGCTTGGGGAGTGTGATTGTGTGTACAGTGTCTCTCTATGTCTGTCTCCACGTTGGTTGAGTGTGGAGTAAGTGCATATGAGAGCATGAGGGTGGGAATGGATGTTTGTATCTGTGTGTGCCTGTATGTCTGTGTCTATATGTCAGATTGGGTATCAGACGCCACCTCTCTGGGGACATCTCAGGACCTCCAAGGTATGGAGGCCTATCTCCCCCCACCACTTCCCCTGCCGGTGGCAGACGCCCTCAGACATCGGTGCGTTGGTGGTTCTTGGTGTCCGGGGGTGGGCGCCCAGGTACACACCAGCTCACTCCTGCTGAGTGACCCCTCATCTGGGACTCTCCTCAGCTCTTTCTGGGATAGTGGTGCAGCTGCCCCTCTGTTGGTCTTCCTTGGTCTCTTGTAACTCATGACATTCCAATTAGGGCTAGGCGATATGAAGAAATCTAATATCGCGATATTTTTGGGCTATATCATGATACACAATATATATCACGATATGTTTAAATAACATCCAAAAATAAATGTTATTTTCAACCACATAGTGCCTAAAATTCTTTGAATACAAAATATCTGAATGAATTGAAACTTTTATTTAACCCATTCTTTTAAACCATCGGTTGCACACAGAGGCTTTTCAGAAATGACATCTGTCTCTGTGGTCAACACCAGATCTTTACCAAACAAAAGATCACAGCAATAAAAAAGTACATCGAGCAAGAGTTCACGGGACAAAATAAAACAACTGAAATTAAAAAGGTGCTCTTTTGTTCTTATAACATATACAAGTTGTAAAATAAAAATTGTCATGACCTCAAATTACAGAAACAAGACTCTAGATAGTGACTATAAAAACGACTGACCAAGAACAGTCACAGGTATCATAGCTGGTTAATTTAAGTTTTCGTTGGCGTGCAGGGAGACGCTGACCTGTGCAGTTTAAAGTATTCCTAATTTTGCAGTAGTTGGCTGACTGGTGGAATAAATCCATGGCATTGCTACCTTTTGCGGCATGTTTTGCAAACAAGTCTTTTTCAATATTACCGTATTGTATGCATATAAGGACCACAAATGGCACCTGTAAGAGACATGGTTACGAAGTGGATTTCACACTCAAGGTCACGCAGTAGAACTTGGGAACAGAGCAGCTGCGAAATCTGTCTTTGTTGTTATGCTCAACGTGTTTTAGTTTACATTTTGACTGCACAATTGTGAGCTTTTTGCTATGCACAAAAACAACATTGTTTTATTGTATTTATGGAGAATTATCATTGAATAAATGCTGATAATTCTGAGTAATTTTTTCTTGTTATTGTTAATAAAAGTGTCTGTGTGAGATCTGGGACACAGCTTTGACTAAGAACTCTCTTTTTGTTCTTACTTTATGGCTTTAAAAAATATCGAGATATATATCGTATATCGCCATCCAGCTAAAGAATATCGAGATATGAATTTTAGGCCATTTCGCCCAGCCCTAATCTCTCTCATAGCTCATATAACATATCAATATACAACTCTTGTTACTATGCAGTGAAGTACAAACAAAATACAACATTTAATGTGAAATGTATTGTAGCTGATAAAATAAGAGAATAACAGACGGCACAATGAAAGATTACCACAGCTTTGTGGTTCACAGGACTTTCATTTCAATATGAGCGTCTTCCATTTATAGGAACTACTGTAACACTTTATATAACACATAAAACAAGGAGAAGAAGGAGACTACCTCATTAATACTACAACAAGTCTTATGTCATTAGCCATTTCCCGGTCCAAACATATTTGGTTCCCAAACTCAAACACTAGCATTGCTGTGAGATAAAATTCTTTCATCTCCAATATGTTCAGTGTAGCTGCTCACTCAGGTGTTACAATAAAATTCTAGGCATCAAAAGAAGAGGATTTACTCAGTTTAACAGAGAAAAGTTAGAGAAGTTAGAATGCCTGATTGAGAGATTTAAAAAACATATATCAACAGAGCTATTGTTAAGATAACGTAAACACATTAGCACAGCAAAGATCCACAACATGAGATTAGTAATTAATCTGCTGCTGCGTGGTTTGGATGACTTGCTATGAAGAAATTTCTAGTCCTAAGCTTTATGTACCCCTTGGAATCTTAATTAGCCTCAGAGTAATTCTTATCTGAAGCCTTTAAATATACTGGTGTCCAACTGTTTGCCCATTGGCTATAGTTACACTGAAAGGTTATAAAATGATCACAGGCTTTGGATTGAGTTGTATATATTAAACTTGTCTCAAATACTTTTTCACAGCAAACATTTTTTGCTTCTTACAGTAGGAGAAACACTCTAAGCAGTGTGTCACGGTGTGTGTACAGGTGTTGCAAAATGTCCTGACACACTTCTGGACTTACCGTTCTACTAACCGCCAACACACTTCTTCTCGCTTCAGCTGCTCGATTTCTCTCAGTCTTCCTCTGTCTCGCCGTCCCTCCCTCTGCTGTCCTAAATTCTATTCAGGCAATAATAGAATGACATTTATCATAATCTGTTTCTGGCTAGCTGTATCTTTCCCGCCAGCTCTCTTGTCTCAGTGTTGCCACCCATCTTTTCTTAGTCAATCATCAACTCCTTCGTTCTCCGCTTTTTCTCGTCCATCCATCCACATCTCTGTTCCTCAGTATGACCCCATCCTTGTTACATGCTGTGGTTTAAGGTGCAGAGTATTTGTGTGATTCGTGCTTCTTATTAATGAAATCCCTTATAGCACAAAACAGCTTGTGTGGTTCAAGTACTATGCAGAAAAGCACACAGGGTGTTGGTATAAACCAAAATCCCCTGTAACTCTGAAAAATACTTTTAGTCACTACCCAAAGATATTTATTCTGTATTTTTTAAAATACAAAGGATATGTTATTATGTCAAGGTCGAATTATAGAGTATATACTTCCTCTAAAAACTTCACTTTTTGCTCATATAATACTGTAGTACACATAATTTACACACCTCAGATCATTCATTGATCATGCAGCATATTGGAAAGACATCTGATCAGTCCAGCATCATTATTGG
The DNA here is from genome assembly GCF_000239375.1 of Pundamilia nyererei. NCBI lineage: Eukaryota > Metazoa > Chordata > Actinopteri > Cichliformes > Cichlidae > Pundamilia > Pundamilia nyererei. The sequence goes on along the minus strand of NW_005187577.1, from coordinate 720,311 downwards.
GGTTAACTTAAGAAAGAATAAAATGACACCTAAAGATGAACTATGACAAGTTTTCCAAGAGTCAGATCAAATGCTAGTTTGACTATGCAGCAGATTAAGCTTGTTTGTTAAAGATAACATATGAGCTAACACTGGCCTGTTTAGGCTAAATTATCAGCTAAAGATCATTTGTTTAGGCTAACATAGGCCTTATAACCTATTATTAATATTATATAAGGGCCATAGTGGACAGTCTTATCCTGTTTAGCGTAATGGACCAGTAAATCATAACATAACCTATGTGTGGTAATAGTAGCCACCACCAGTATATCTCAGTCTGTTGAAACAACGTGTAACAGCTGTTTTGGGGGTGTTTTTTGGATGCATCATGTTCATTGACCTATAGTGTACACAGATTCCTCTGCTCTTATATTAATATGGTCAGAAACATTACAAGAATAATAACAAATACGTGTCAAGTTGGCAGGCATACTTGTGGAAGGACTTTAATCATATGGAGACTTGTGGAACTCCAAGGGTCCTGGTACCGACCTGCGGTGGTGTGCAAAAAGAAATTTACTTTTAGAAGGAAAAGTTCTACTGAAAAAATATTGGAAAATGTTGCGACATTTACTGTGCAGCTGTGCATCACACCACACCAGATATACAACAGAGGAAATGCTTTTGGGTGCATTATTAATAATCTCATGGGAACATGACATGATTCACAATGCTGTTAGGTTTGAACCCTTAATTCATTGTGATTAGCAATAATAACTGGAAGGATCCCCAGTGACAGTCCCCATCACGACTATCACAGCTTTAGTTGCTGTTTCATTTTCTTCATCTCTCAGCATCAATCTGTGTTCTCCATTGTTGTGTCGAGAGTCTCTCTTGAGAAGTTTTTATTGTTTTATTACTCCCATACTACTAGGACCTTTTTCTCCCACAAGCTTTGCTTTTGCCCTCCGTCACTCTTGTCCTTACCCATCTCTCAGCTGGAAAGGACACACACTGGGCTGTAATGAGAGCACACACCAATGTCTGCAGGAGGCAAGCTTTCATAGGCCATCCTGGATCACTGTAACCATGGAAATAAGTGCCACTACGGTGACAGGCACGCTCGTACAGATGTGAAGCTCTAGACTCCTCAATAAATGGATTCATTCTGAAAAATCTTTACTGTAAGCAATGTGGCACCACAGGGGCAGCTAGGACCCCCAACAACACCGTAATGCCATCAGGGACACAAATGCCAACAATAAATAACACAGAAATACAGTGAGAACGTCATGTACACACTAACATGTCACATATATCCAAAGAGAACATGGGGTATGTAATTTAAAGAACTAATGAGCTACAAGACAAACACTCAATCCTACGTACTCTATGTACTCTTTTACTGAGTGTAAGGAGAGGCCTGATTTTTCATTGCCACGACATGATTAATGTTTACCACGACTGAAAGTGTGTTGTCATTTTGATGCCTGTAGCCACACACTAGCAGGCATTTACAGAGAACAGAGGCTTTGCTGGACTAAAGAGGCGTGCGACTACACTTCTTTGGTTCAAATTTCAAAGTGATGAAGTTTTGTACAAGTCTCTCAACAGGCTATGAGAGGCTTGTACAAATATATGCAAGAGCAAAATTAAAGAGTCATTATTTTGTTTTCACATCAGGATGTAATTTGGTTAGTCAAATGCCTCCCGGTACCAGTAGCTCGTGAATCAGGTTTTCTTTGGCTTTGGATGTCGAAACACCCTTTTTGTTAACTTCTGGCTGCCTCGGGAGAACATGTGGGCCAAAGTGTGTGTCAGAAAGTTATGTGGAACATGCAAACTGGCCCTGGATCTGATTCTTACTTATATCTTATTTGCAGTAGTGAGGCTGAGTTTTACACCATTACAATAACTTACACAAAAGATCCCACACAAACAAAGTTTGTTTGAATGGTGCAGCTGTGAAGATAACAAGTTTCCAGAGTTCTCAAGTGAACAATGAATAATAAAGTTTGCAGTGATGTCCAGAACCATCTGTTTTAAATGGCAATGAATAGACAAATGACAACAGTAGCTGCTGTTCGGAGTACTTTGTAAAAGTTTAGAACTACCAAGGCAGTTTTTAAAAGTTCACCCACGCTGCAATTTACCTGAAAGAGCTATGCAAATGTGCTTAACCTCATCATTTACCTTGCAATGAACAGATTTCACAGAGATAAGCATGCCTTACATGGTTGTAATATCACTTTGTAGCTCAGGCTGGCAATAGTGAGAGTGTCTCACTATTGCCAGCCTGAAGATCAACTGGTTATAGCATATTGCTAACTATATAATGTTATAGACGGTGTTAATGCGTTGGCTGTTTGCTGATCAGTGTTGGCTGTAACATGTTAAAGAGTTAGAAAAGGCTCTTCAGTTATCTGCACGACAAGTGGATAGAAATAGAAAAAAACATCAAACAGTGGTTTACAGCCTTTCAGTTGTGGACATGGATTTTTATCTTGATTACACAAAAGGAAAAGAGCGTGGTGGTGAGTAGTGCAAACCACTCCCAGGACAGAAACAACTGTATTATACTGATGACACGGTTTTGTCTTTTTGCAAGCTTCCTGGGCAGACAGCATGCTAACACAACGGACCCAGAGTGATGATAGAGCCAAGTGAAAGCCCAGCCCAGCAGCCAGAGGCTGAACTTCAGCTGGTAGTAAAAGCCGTTATGAGCAGTCAGGCTGCTCATCACTGTCTGAAGCCATTTTGGACCAACTTTTCTTTGTGTTGTTGGCTTTGTCTTCATACCGAAACGCTAAAAGAAAAACGTGTCCTCATCAGGACAGGGATTGATGTTGGTGTGTGGAACTGTTGCCTATGGTTTTTATTTTAAATGATAATTATGAGATAAAAAAAATAAAATAAATGTCACTGTAAGTCTGCTCGATTACGGAAAAAATGATAATCACGATTATTTTTACTGAAATTGAGATCTCGATTATTTATTTATTTATTTAACAATAACAATGTATTGAATAATGGCTTTTAAGATTGTCAAAAAATAATATAAAATAGTGTGCAAATACTGATAACAGTGCAAATGTTTGCAATATAAAAAATAAATGAAATTGAGCAGTGGTCTTTGGCGAGGAAAAACGTTACCGCGTTTGTTATCTCCTTGTGTCTCTGGGAGCTGATGGGATATTTAGTGGCGTTGTACAGGGTAGCGTGCGTGAATGGAGGTCTGTGAGGATGAAGCAGGTGTTGTCGAGACTTTTTCTCTATGCTCCTTCATTGTTTGATCGTATGTCACTTTGTGTCTGTGCTATGTGTCTTCAAATGATTGAATAAATTTGTAGTGTTGCTCTGTGGTGCAGCTACGACACCGTAGCAAAGTTTACACACTATGTCTACTTGATCCACGTCTGACTCCGCGAACCGATACTGTTTCCACACCACTGAAGCTCTTTTACCTCTCTTTTCAACCAACGGCATTCTTTCTTCAGCAGCCGTTATCCTCTCCTCCCCAAATAACTTCTGCTTAGCTTTCCCGAAGCTCGGGTCCTCTTAATTGTTGTGAGGCGTGTTCGAAACGCAGAGAGGTGCGCTCGATTTGCCACACGGAGCAGCGTGAGAGTAAAGCTCGAGGGAGGTGCTAATAATCGGCTCAGTCATTTTTAATGATCGTTGAAAGCCCAGATCGTAATTTAGATTAAAATTTGATTAATTGAGCAGCGCTATGTCACTGTTTTATTTATAGCCTATAGCACATTTAAACAGCAAAACTTTAGTGATCATTAAAATCTGTTCAGAATTTACAAATTGATGATGATTCATCTCATAAGTCATAAAATACTATTGCCTTCATAGGTAACAGTATTGAACTAGAACAGTATTGAACTAGTGTTGCCCACTAGTGTTGTGTGCAGTCCTATTTTTTCTCTAGTGTGATGGAGCGATTGAACAGGCAGGTTGTTATCAAGAATAATTAAAGAGTAAGAGACGACATCTGTGAATTTACATAGCATACTATTTCACATTATATCATCAAACTTACTTTACGTAGAATCCACATTATAAAAAACAACTACTGGTCATATTTCTGTCCACTGTCTATGAAGTGCCTGGTGGGCTATAGCAGAGCTGGTTGCACAGTTTGACAGCAGCAGGATTGCATAATAAGATGCTAAAAGCTTGCAAATACGAGGTCGGCCAACTACCTTAGTTTCTCTGACCTACATTTGCTGCTGCCGCCGCTGTTGCTGCAGGGAAAGAGAAAATTATAACATCTATCTTTATAATGCTGCAGCAGTCGTGGCATAAATTAGTGAAAGTGAGGGTTGGTTTCTGACATGTTTCTAATTCTGTGGTTCCACAATCAGAACTTTGTTCTGGAAAAGCTCCATCAGTAGCTGATTTTTCATGTGGATCTCCAAAAACCTCCTTAAGGCAGTATTTTGAGGGGAGAGCTCTCCACACAATGACAGTCATATACAGGTGATCAAATCAGAAAACTGGTCATGGATGAGCCCATTTAAGCAACAAGCCTTGCAACTAAAGGCTTGTTGTGCCAAAATTATCGATAAACTACATTTTCAAAAAAAACGATGCAGTTTTGATGATTATTGGGAGCTGTCCCAGAAGAAAAGGAAAAATGGGATCTGCTCTTTCAGTTTATTGAAGATTGAGTTTCTTTTTCTATTGCAGGTACACTGCAGTCAGTGGATATGAGGCTGACACGCGCTGCTGCACAGCTAATGGTTTAGTTTGTGGATATAGTGGGTCATGCCTTTCCGAATTTCAATTACATCAGGTGAAAGCACACAAGAGCACACAAATACACACACTATCAGCCTCATGCTGCTCTCAGGTGTGCAATAAGAGTATCTGCATTTGGTCCAGTTTCATGCTTCACTGGTAGCTCAGATAAGACCTGCCTTCTCTCAGCAGGTAATTTTACGAAACAGATAACTAAAAACAAAAGTTATACGTGCATGTAGGGCTACCTGCACATTTCTTGGCACAAAGGCTTAAAGTAGAAAAGTTGCCTGAAGGCATCTCTGTTATATGCTCTCTCTCACCAGGTCCACGTTATTGACTTTAATAAGACGTCTAGAAAAGACATTTGCAAGACCCCAAAAATATGCCATATACTGATATAAATAGATAAACATACTCTAAAGAAAAGTAGAGGAAATACAGACAGTGACAGACCAAATAATGTTTTATTAGAGACTCAAATTGTATAAATTGTAGATAAAATATTATTTAGTTGTAGCTAGAGCCGATATTGTTATCAGTATTTGAATATTATCTATTGCGCATTGGGTCAGTAGTGGGTGTCAAAATAACTTTGATTTAAAAATGAAGTATTAATATTGTGTCAATGATGAAAGTTTGATAATCTCACAAGCAACTTTCTCATTGTTCTTTTTGTATATTTGTACAGTTGTAGTTACATACTCTCCTGCTAACCCTGTGCACTTGCACAGAGTTAGCAAGTTGAAATCACAAGCCAAAAAGACACAAAAGTTATAAAAGAATTTGAATGACGCCTCCAGTTTTCCCCTCTGTGAGTCGCTACCTTATCGTTGTGGTGGAGGGGTTTGTGTGTCCCAGGAATGTTGACTGGGGGACTTTTGCCCCCTTGTAGTCTCCCATGCAAACTGATTTTAGGTGATGTACCAGACAAAGAACGATTCAAAAGACCCCTATGAGCGCACAGTCAAGCCTATTCCTTCCTGGGACAGGGTTACCGGGGCCCCGCCCTGGAGCCAGGCCCGGGGAGGGTGCCCGAGGGCGAGCGCCTGGTGGCCTGGCCTTAGTCCTGGGGGCCTGGCCAGGCACAGCCTGAAAAAGGGACATGGGCCCATCTTCTGATTTATCCATCCATCCATTCACTTCCGCTTATCCTTTTTCAGGGTCGCGGGGGTCGCTGGAGCCTATCCCAGCCGTCATGGGGCGAGAGGCGGGGTGCACCCTGGACAGGTCGCCAGTCTGTCGCAGGGCTAACACAGAGAGACAGACAACCATTCGCACTCACATTCACACCTAGTGGCAATTTGGATTATCCAGTTAACCTATCCCCACAAGCTGCATGTCTTTGGACGGTGGGAGGAGTACCCGGAGAGAACCCACGCAAACACGGGGAGAACATGCAAACTCCACACAGAAAGACCCCGCCTGATGGTGGAATTGAACTCAGGACCTTCTTGCTGTGCGGCAACAGTGCTAACCACCTTGCCACCGTGTCTCTTCTGATTTAGTGATCATTAAAATCTGTTCAGAATTTGCAAATTGATGATGATTCATCTCATAAGTCATAAAATACTACTGCCTTCATAGGTAACAGTATTGAACTGGCAATACTGTCCCAAAATTTGCAATATCGCACAACACTAGTGAGCAACCAAGGCTGCAGTCCTATTTTTTCTCTAGTGTGATGGAGCGATTGAATAGGTAGGTTGTTATCAAGCATAATTAAAGAATAAGATAAGACATCTGTGAATTTACATACTGTACTATTTCACATTACTGCATATGCCCATCACCTACAGGAGCCACTGTAGGGGTTGGGTGCTATGTGTGTTGGGTGGCAGCCAGGAGCAGAGGTCCTGGCAGACCGATCACCGGCTACCAAGACTAGCAATTGGGATATGGAATGTCACCTCTCTCAGATGGGGAAGGAGCTTGAGGTAGTGCTTGAGGTTATCGGCTAGATATAGTCAGGCTCACCTGAACACAGGGCTTGGGCTCTGGAACCAGCCTCCTAGAGAGGAGCTGGACTCTGTCTCCGTCTAGAGTTGCCCCTGGTGAGAGGCAGCGGGCTGGGGTGGGTATCCTAGTATCTCCTCGGCTTGCTGCCTGTACATTGAGGTCTCTCCCAGTGGACGAGAGGGTTTGTTCCCTGTGCCTTTAGGTCGGAGAACCTGTCCTGACTGTCATTTGCACTTAGGCGCCAAATGACGATTCACAGTACAGGTGGGGTGCTGGAGGGTGCTCCGCCTGGGGACTCTGTTGTCCTACTGGTAGACTTCAACGCCAATGTGGGCAACAACAGTGAAACCTGGAGGGGCCTGATTAAGAGGAATTGCCTCCCGAGTGGTGTTTTGTTGTTGACCTCTGTGCAAACCACAGTTTGTCAAAAACGAACACCAACATAAGGGTGTCCATAAGTGCATGTAACACCGCAGGTCAATGATCAATTTTGTAATCGTATGACCAGACCTGTGGCCATATGTTCTGGACATTCAGGTAAAGAGAAGGGCTGAGCTCTCAGCTGATCAACACCTGTTGGTGAGTTTGATTACGTGGCGGGGGAGGACGCTGCACAGGCTGGGCGCACCTAAACATATAGTGAGGTTCGCTGGGAACGCCTGGCAGAGGCCCCAGTCTGCGAGATCTTCATCGCACACCTCCGGCAGGGCTTCAACACCATTTGTCATCTCACTATATTCAGTGATATAATGAACAAAATGATAAAAGAATATACACCTCTGTGTTTTCACACATGAGTGAAGTGAACAAGCACCCCAGGCTTTGCAAATACCGCCCGTGTCACATTTAGAAATAAAACTAATGAAACTAATAAAAACTAATGTCTACATTCGTTTTGAAAATATTGGTGCATTAGGTGGCATTTTACTTTACACAGTGATTTATTTTCAATTTTGGCAGTTTCGGTCCCCCAAATTGTTTCCTACATGATAAATTTTCTACACATTTGCCAAGTTGATTCCTTCTTGGCTTGGCTGCAAATGATCTTTGGGGAAAACAGATGCCATACTTGAGGGCTTACATGACCTATAATCTTTTTTTCAAAAATCTTTTTTTTTGTGCTACTAAGTAGAAGTGCTTTTAAAATGCTTTAAAGAGTCAAAGTTCTGTTCCTGCTTCATCACAAGCTTAAGAACCTTGAGTATATGCAGTATCTGTTCCCCATTTGCCACAGGCAAGAGAAAGAATGCAACATGTGTGGCGAGAAAACCCACTGTGAAGAGGGTGCCATTCATCAGTGTGAGTCCAAACAGCTGAGAGGAAAGTATGATGGACAGGGGCTCCTGATAGGGCGCTGAGACTGAAAGAGCAATGTGGGACACAATGGGAGCAGGACAGAAGAGCAATGAATTGAAGACAGAAGAAGAGTGAGTGTAGGTTTCTACATTCATGCTAGAAGGCAGTTGAAGCGAGCTGTGCTGACAGGTGGGGATAGAGAGGACAGCTTTGTGCACAGGCTGATACAGAGAAGTGCTAAATAAATCAGCCAGCGCTGCAACTAAGTGTGACTGAAATGTTTACGATATGCCAGCAGCAGAGACAGACAGGCCATGGGAGGAGGGAGAGCGAGGGGAATCCTAAATGCCCATCATCCCGCAATCGAAACTTTAAATGCTGCTTCTATAAATAGCTATGTCACCAGGTGAAGATGTGTGTCACTGCTGTACAAACACTTATTCAGCTCATTATTAAGACTGTAGGAATTCACATTTTAATGACTAATGATTGTTAATAACTTAACTAATTAACCCTAACAGAGAAGATGTGGGATGCATAGATACACCACTATACAGACTCTTGTTCTTTAATGCGGTATCAGCTGTACAGTGAAGATTTTGTTTTTTATTGTACTGGTATTAGTCTTAAAAATCCAATATTGGTCGGGTTCTAGTCACTGCAGCTTCAACACGGGTAGCTCTAAAAACCACGCATATTTCAGCAAGCACTAGAAATGGTATCTGCATTTCAGCCATCACAAATTTTGGCGCCTTATAAAAACTGATATGTGGGGAGAAGTTGTCAAAGTGAGAAAGTAAGATGCAGCGTGAGAGTACTGTTGTTAACCGTGAAGGTGAAGTCACACACGAGCCGGCTAATTACTGCTAATTGTTGACATTCAATCACCAAGACTTGTGTTTAATCTCTGAATAGTGACCTTAACACCGCATGTCATCAATGTTTAAATTTATCCCAATTAGTGTCTCGTATCTCTGTGGAGTCAAACCACAACAGGCTCAAAACACAAGCATGTACGTGCACGATCTGCTCACATCCACAGCTGGCAGTTCATCAGGATTTAATGATCTTAATAAACACTAGCTGACGGTTCTCACACTCACATATATACATATACATATACACACATATTTATAATTTTAATCACGTGGGAACTAAGAACAGGGCATATCAAAGGATTTCTAGTTGTTACAGTTGCTCCCTGGAGCAACTGTAACCCACATAATTTCCTCAGGGATTAATAAAGTATGCTGATTCTGATTCTGATAGTCAAACAGTGGATATTAGTTTAACTAGCTCTTGATTAGCTGACTTCTCCTTGAACATCTCTTTAGTGGTTTCTTTATCAAAATATATAATTTTGGAGGGCACCGGGGCAGAGATAGCTCAGTAGGTGGAAGGTCGGGGGTTCAAATCTGCTAAACGGCTGCTCAGAGGTACTGTCTCTACACACTGCTCCCTGGGTGCTGGATTGGTAGCTGCCCACTGCTTCACTGACTGAATGGGTTAAATGCAGAGGACTAAGGAATTTCCTATGGGAATAATAAAGTATACATTATTATTAAATATGGTTTGAATTTCAGGGCTACTATGAAAGTACCTGTAATTCCTTTAGTGGCAATTCAGGCTGCCTCTAAAGTCACTCCCCACTGACTGCATTCTTAAAACTTAACAGTTAATGGCATGCTACAAATATAAGCTTTTTGTTACCATTCAGAGTTTGTAATCAAATGCCGAGCAACCAGCTGACATTTACTTGTCTGTCATTTTGGACTTGTGACAATGTAGGGGTCAAGTGAATATAGCCATGACTACATGACCATCTGGCACCAACAGGCAAATCTGGTTATACTGTATATACTGTTTGGTTAGCAAGTGGTTGCAGGAATTTGGCTGTAGTTTACAAACCACCACACTACCACTAACTACTAGTTAATGAGTGTTAGCAGACAAGTCAGTGTTTTACATGCAAACTGTGACAGCTGCAATTTGCTAGGGACTGAAGAAAACACAAGGAGGCTTTTAGTGCAGCATCCCTTTACCTAGGAGGACCCACTCACCTACCAGTTAAGGATACACATTTTTCCTTCATCACAGTGGTTGTGTCACACCCTAAATGATGAACAAAGTGGCTCACTTAGCTACTTCCTGCAGATTTTCTTGTTTTTTTGACAACAAAGAGCTAAAAAAAAAAAAAAAAAAAAATCACAAAACTTGGATTAACATTTATTCCGCTACTGGTGCACCCTCGCTGGGCGCATACATTCCTACAGTATCCACTGTGAAAGCATTGGGCATAATTTGGAGGCAGTCTAGAAACAGTGTTAATAAGCAGTTATATGTTAGCTGCTTGTAAAATGCCGACCTCCCACCCCACATTTGCATTCCCTGAATAGGAATAAGAAAGAAACTGAACGGAGGTATGAGATAGCTCGGCTTCGTAGTAATCCTGTCAGACTTTGCAGCAGCAGATTATCTCTACAAAACCATGACAAATCATCAGTAAATACTCCTGAGGTCAAAGTGTCACAGGAGAAAGGAGACTAATAGGATTGGAAAGTCACAGTCTGTTGTCGTACTTAGCCCACTAATATAGAGTCTCTAATAACAGAGCCTATTACAGTGAAGTGATGTGCAGCGAGTCCTGTTTGCATCTGAAATCATTCCAAGCCTCCAGATACTCTGAGCAATATGTCTGCCTGACTTGGTGTCAGATGAATTTCACTGATGGATTAATCCTCATGTCTGTCAATCTGTCACACAGGAAAACAAACAAACACACACATTTAGATATACATCTACAGCACAGGAAGCCCCAGCTCTGTTGGCCCCACCTGAACGCCACAACAGACTGATACAGAGACTGAAACAAAAATAAATTCTGTCCGACATACTGGATGTGGTGCCTGCTATGAAGCCTGGGAGCTGTGTACAAATGTGTGACAGACTGTATATAAAGATGGACGACACATTACAGAGTCCACCTCCTGTAGAAAACCGAAAACACTGTGGAAATGGATGCTATTATAACACACTGATGATTTACAACCAGAGAGTGGATTGGGGGATGGAGACTTGGTCCTACCTCCTGAGAAAAATGAGGCACTTTGTGGAGCCAGAAAAAAATTAAAGAGAAAAAAAAAAAAGTAAAAATTATTTATTGATTTATAATACACTCGTGGTAAAAATAATATTTAGTCCTTACTAGTTTTTAAAATGAGGTAACATCAGGCGACAGCAAAACGTTACATTTGAAACCATTTCATTGTTTGTTAAGAAAAACTAAACGGGAAAAATGCAAGTAATCATTTTCTTATGACTGCTGAGTTCACTGAGATTTGTGAGCGTTCATTTAGTAGATAAACGTTATTAAATAAACATTAGTTACATCCAGTAACTAATATTGTTTTGTCAGAAAACCAGTAGGATGAACTGGTTGTGTTTCGTTGGAGGGAGGTACTGAATGTGACTGCGCAAACTTTGCAAGAACACTGATGCATCGCCGCAAGGATTTAGTGAATTCAGTGTACTTTCTTCCTTCAAAACACAAATGATATTCAGATAAACTTTACCTGGGATGAGCTCAGCTGGACAGGAAATGAGAAAAATCACTCGACCTGCCACATGTGAGAAGTGAACGTATATAACCAAATATTGAATGAATGACGTTTTCTTGCTTCACTGACAATGACAGGGGAAAAAAAGTGCAACTTGAAAATACAACTCGTACAGAAATCACCTCAAAGCTAATGTTGGCAATTATGACTTAATAAGAGGAAAAGAAAACGCTGACAGATGAACGAGAAAGACAAAAAATGAGGGATGTTCGTACGGCGAGGCGAAGACTATTTCAGGAGTGAATAGACTCCTAATGACGCCTCCATCCCTGCAGCAGCAACAAAAACTGCAGGGGGGGGCGGTGTTGGGGAGAACATCTCTTCATGCTTCAAGAGCGGTAATTATTTTAATTAGCCCCTGTTTAAATGTGAATAGAGGCCCAAACTGGGCTTTGCAGCATAGATGTGTGTGCAGTGTAAGTGTCCCACATGTCTTTCTGTCCTCAAGTGGAATGCCTGCTTTGCAAAAGTCTGTTTATGTCTGGCTGTCTGTGCACCAGCTCGTCTTCTCACGGATGCTCATTAACGAGGTCTGATCAGCATCTGCACAAATGTCAAAACTAAATCAGAGACATCACAGAATCATGTCTAGAAGTTAAGTTATGGATCATCAGTTTGAGAATGCTGATGCATGAGTGGAGTCTAAATCCAAATGCAGTTTATTACTTCAAGTCAAAACATCAGGCACACCTGCTCATTAAAGGCTTTTCTTTACTGTTATTGCACAACTAGACTGAAGACATGAAAGCTATGAAACACCATATAAAACTATGCAGAGAACAAAAAAAGTGGTAAACAAACCAAAATTATTAAAGTTGTTTGTCAGGATGACAGCGCTGCAGACTGCTTCACTAGAATCATTTCTACTTTATAGGTTTTACTATTTCATGAAAATATGAGCTCATTTTGAGTTTGATGGAAGCAACAACTGTCCAGAAAGTTGAGACGGGGCAACAAAAGGTGACAAAAGGAAAAGCAAGTGTTGCTAAAAAGAAACAGCTGGAGGAACATTTTGCAGCTAACTGGGTTCACTGGCAACAGGTCAGTAACGTGATTGGGTATAAAACGAGAGATTAGTATTGAATGACCACGATCTCCAAGCCCTCAGGCAGCACTGCATTACAAAAAGGCCACGATTCTGTCATGTAAACCATTGTATGGGTTAAGGAACACTTCCAGAAAATCACTCTGTGAACACAGTTCACTGTGCCATCAACAGATAGGGATTAAAGCTCCATCATGCAAAGAAGAAGCCATATGTGAACATGATGCAGAAACGCTGTTTCTCTTCTCTGGGCCAAAGCTCATTTAAAACGGGCCGAGGCAAAGTGGAAACTGTTCTGTGAACAGACAAATTGAAATCTGAAATTAATAATGGAAAACGCCACATGCTCCTGACTAAAGAGGAGAGGGCGCATCCTGCTTGTTATCGGCACTCAGTCTGCATCTCCAATGGTATGGGGGGTGCATCGGTGGAATCAGCAGGTTCCATATCTGAAAAGGCAACATCAATTCTGAAATGTAATACAACATTTAGAGCACATATGGTGTCATGCTTCAGGGAAGGCCTTCCAAACTTCAGCAAGACAATGCTAAACTGTGCACAGGAGCTATTACAAAAACATAGCTCTGTAGTAGAAGCTAAACTGGTCTACCTGTGCTCCAGACCTCTCAGCAACTGAAAACATGAAAGTGAAAAATACAACAAAGAAGTCAGTCAGGAAGTCAAGAATGAGAACATTCTTCTCACAAAGTCCAGAAACTGGTCTCCACAGTTCCCACACATGGTCCTGTCCCAACTTTCGTTAGATGTGTTGCACCAGACGATTCTACAAAAACTCTTTTCTGGCCATTATTTCTTAGTGCCACTCAGGAGGATTTAAGTGACACTGTGACCATATGTGACAAAAGGCCAAACACTGGTGTGGTGGACATGTGAACGCTGCATCTGTATTTGTAGCTCTGTCTATTGCCAAGCCTCAGGCTTCTTCTTTTATTAAAATCTCCTGCTTTAGAACGTGAACAGCTCAACATGCTCTCGACAGTTGTTTGCCAATTACACAATCATATCTGTTGTTGTGCAATGTTGCAAAAACTCAAACTCAAAGGCATGGTGTTCAGGGCTCATATGGCAAAGCATCAGCAGAACTGAGATGCCATTACAACAACAGAGTCTTAAGGTCAACAATGGCTATGCTGACATTTCCCTGTTGACTAGGTAACGTCAGGTAATGGAAAGGTGGTTAACCACAGAGTACCTCTGTATCTCCTCCTCATGTGCCTTAGTTGTACTTGACAATGTGTTTTTTTCTCGAGTGGTAAAACCAGTTTTCTGTTTCCACCTTTACCAAGAACAGCTCTCTCGCATATTTTGCAAAAAAAATGTTCCTGTGCATCACTGATATTGTGATGTGACAGTTTTATGCCATGTTCTATGGACAATATAATATGACACAGCCAGATTAGGATCTGCTTCATTAGGCACACATGTGAACAACTCAACAAGCAATTTGATTATGTTCTCGATACTTCTTTGCTAATTAAAGGACCATAGGCGTCAAACAACCCCTTAATGTAACGGCATAGTGTGGAGGGCTAGCAGTGTAGTGAACAGGGCATAGAAAAAAGTACTAATGTTAACATTCAGAGCTCATGTGCCACAGCATTAGCAGGGCTGAGATGCCATCACAACAGCAGGGTTTCAAGGTCAATGAGTAGCTGTGATCATATAGTGGTTAGGACTCCACTCTGCATTGTGGTTACAGCAAACCTGTTCAAATCTGGGTCACAGCAGCTGCAGTTAGTGTTCCTAACTACTGATGCATGACTTGTTCCAGGATCTGCTGCGTTTTACATGGACTGAAGTTAGGTATATTTTCCAGTATGCGCTCTCTCATTTTTTCTAGCATCACATTCACAAGTGAGTTTTGAAGATATGTTTTTATAAATCAATCCTGATAGATTCTTAAAAATCTGATTCAGTTGTGATTTTGAACCTGAAAAGGGACACATGAACTAATAGATGTAGGTTTTGTGTCAGGAAAATGTCTGGTGGCTGATGTCTCACTACTGTCTCACCAGTTTATTGAGTATTTATTATTGGGGTGCTGACTTTTCTACGTTGACTAATCATGAGATTAGTGAAAGATGGTTAATCACCACAGAATCCATTGTACATGCTTTTACAGCTTACTGAGCTCCATTAGTGTGGTACGCAGCGTGAGCAAGGTCATGAGCTTGACCCTCATACAGGGCATTTGTTTTGTTAATAAACCTGTTAAGGAGAACTGCTACAGAAACAAAGGAGTTACAAAAGGCCAGGCCACAAAGGGATAGTGGTGCAATAGATAACACATCCAACTATGGATGAGAAGATTCAAGGTTTGCCTCCCGAGTAGCTCAAGGAGACTTGACCTTTACCTGCTACATGCATCGCTTCTTCACTTTCTTTGGCATTAAAAATGAAACGTTACTGTCCTTTCAGCATGCTCGGTGCACCTGTCAACTTATGTCTGTCCCAGTCCTGTGAATGCAATGTGTCAGGAATGCTTTAAAATGCCCATTCGAGGGCAGTACAATGGAACTGGAATTTTAACTTATGTATACCAAGCATAAAACCTAGTCTGTAAAAAGAAACAGCCACCCAGCTGCTAAAGTTTTCTAAGTCAAGTAAAAACCCAATTCTGAAAAAGCTGAGACTTTAATATTTACTATAAATATTTCAAATAATCCATCCATCTATTTGCTTATCCTTTTCAGGGTCGCAGGAGCCTATCCTTAGGACGAGAGGCGGGGTACACCCTGGACAGGTCGCCGGTCTGTCGCAGGGCTAACACACATAGAGACAGACAACCATTCGTGCTCACATTCACACCTATGGGATTAATCAATTAAAGTCCAAAGACTGTAATTGGGAGGAAGCCGGAGTACACCGAGGGAACCCACGCAAAGATAGGGAGAACATGCAAACTCCACACCTGGCCTGATGGTGGAATTGAACTCAAGACCTTCTTGCTGTGCAGCAACAGTGCTAACCACCGTGCCACCGTGCTGCCCTCAAATAAATCAATTCAATAAATAATAAATAAACACTTATAAATGAAGGCAGAATCCAATGATTTCCAAATCTCATGCACCCATATTTTATTTATAATAGAGCATAAAAACTAAGGAACTGTACCATTTTTTAAAAATTATTGGCTCATTTTTCATTTCGTTAGAGTAACACATGTCAAAAACGTTGGGATGGGGCCCTCTTCTTCCCCTCTTCTTTTGCAAACATCTGGGAACTGAACTGAGACCAGTTGTTGGGCAATTGGGAGAAGAATGTTATCTGGTTCTTGTCTGATAGAGGTCGGGCATCTTCTCTGGTGTATTTTTTTGACTGATGATGTGTCAAATCAGAGGTCTGGAGCACAGACAGGACAGTTCAGACTCTACTACTACAACGCCATGCTTTTCTAAAAGGCAACGTATGTAGTTTAACATTATCTTGTTGAAATGTGCATGGGTGTCCCTGAAAAAGACAGAAGCTGGATGACAGCATATGTTGCTGCAGGCCTCAGAACTGAGTGCTGATAACAAGCTGGATGGTGCCTCCTTTATTTACTCTGGAGGACATGGTGTCCAGGTTTTTCAAAAAGAATTTGAATTTTGATTGAATCTGAATGACAGAATTATGCCCATTTTTAATGTAGTGATGCCTGGAGACCAGAAGCTCATGCAAATCCAATATTCATTTTGGCTTTGTACAATGGGCGCTGACATTTTTCCAGATTCCCAGAATATTTTAATGATATTTTGAGGAGCATTATTTTAAACCAGTTCCACAATTTGTTTGTTTTTTGCAGACTGGAACCTCTGCCCATCTTTACTTCTGACAAACTCTGCGTCTCTAAGATGCTCCTTTTAAACCCAGGTATGTTACTGATTTTTGACCCACTTTGTTGCTCCAGCTGTTTTGTACCATTTGCTTTTCCAGCCTTTTGTTATCCTGTCCCAACTTTCTCGAGAGGTGTTGATGCCATCAAATTTAAAATGATCTTTCTTTTCTTAAAACTGTTAATTTTCCTGGTCCAAAACTTTTTATATATTTTGTCTTCTTTTGTTAGTAAAATTTGGGTTTATGGATATTTATTTTTGTATTTGGGTGTGTAGAACAGACGAGAACCCAAAAGCAGACTCTCAGACAGATGGGATGAAACATAAACGTGCCGTCTACTGAGGTGGTTGTCCAGAGTACAAAAACACAAAGAACCAAAACGTAAAAGGAAGACAGAAACTTACTGAACGTAAAGTAGAAATAAATGAGGACTGGGACACACAGCACTGTGAGCAGACATTCTCTCCAAGGGACAAAGGGAGTCTGAGACAAGATATACACAGGAGGGTGATTAACGGTGTGCAGACAGCTGGGGAACACAGCAGGAACAAATTAGACATAACAGGACAGGGGAAGAAAAAGTCAACATAATGCAAAAGAGATGAGAGACTATCAAAATAAAACAGGAAGCAGCTTATACAACACAGACTAAAAGGTAAACAATAATGGAGACATGACTCACCAGCACAGGAGATGCTGATGACGAGACACAGAAGCAAGACTAGGAACACTGGACATAAAAGGGTACTAACACAATCCAACAGAACCAAGAGCTAGAAATATACATAACGAAACTCACAGGACTGAACAGCAATATTTCTTAAATCCAAAAGAACGAATCATTAGTCCACAGCAGAGATGTCCATTAAAGACTCAGGACCATGTCATTGGGTTTGTAGTTGTTTAAGAAAATATTTAACATTAAACAGTTTTTAACTGGCTCTCAAGAGTTCAAGGAAACATTTAGCCACATGGGTACTATAAAGTCACATGACACACTGAGCTAAAATCTTCATCATTATTTATGAAGGGACAAAATGCTCCTCCAGGATCTTTAAGGACTGTTAGGTAATGTGATGGATGATAGTGATGGAAAAGCAGCCAACTAGTATATCAACTCCAAATCACTTGTTGTTATTTCAGAAAACGCTCCAGGTGGAGATCAATCCTGGAATGATGAGGTGTGTCCAACCTTTCGGGTGGTACTGCATCACCCGGCTTTTACTAAATTCTTACATCATTGCTTTTGAATTAAAGGTGAGCCAACTGTCATCAGTAATGGCAATCGTGCTTTCTTATATAGTTGCTAAATTAGCTTTGCTGTTTCACGGTCTCATGCTAGCTGTCATGTGCTGCACTATCATTCAAACGGATCAATTTCCAAAAGGTCACAAGACAAAGGCCCAAGTGGGAGAGAATTCAAGCTGATCATAACGACTGGAGCCACAATAGGTTTCAGGCTGAAATCCAGCAGAATTCTCCTGGTGTACAATACGGTCACATTTTCATGAACATCTTGGTTATTGCTAAGCTAAGCCATGGAAATGTTTTGTGGTATTTCTCTTTTTCTCTCCACACTGACTTAAAGCTCCACTGAAAACATGAGCCTGATCCACCCTACAGTTTCATCTCAGAGGATTGTATTCACAGCTGAGACCCTCCAAAAATCTGTTGGCATAAAGAAATGGGTGTGTGCATTAGAAAAGAGCCAAAGAGTCCAGGAAGTCAGTGTTTTTATTCTCCTTTTGGTAGCCAAGGAAACAAACCAAAGATGACCTCATTCAAGGTTACAAGTCATGGATGGCGTCTATGAAACAGAGAGATCTGACTTACATTTAAACTCAGGTTACTGTCCCAGAGACAAAGAGGAGTGCCTGGTTTTTCCACGTATGTGAGATTGTCCACCAGCCAGCACACGGAGCAGTCACCTCAGCAGCTAAGTCACTGTACATGTATGTGTGAGTGTGAAATGAGGAAGCCTTAGTCTTCAGATGTCTTTACGTCTTTTATTATATAGTTTCCACTTAAACCTTGTATAAACCTGCAACAAATGTTACAGCTTTGTAGACATTTTATTTGCAGCTATCACAATAAAACTTGTTTTTCGGTGAGAATTGCCTAATTTTCAAATATGTGTTAGATTTATCAAGCTATTTCCTATTTGCCAACATTTTCAGAGATGTCCATTCCCTCTAGTATGACAGCCAGTATCCCTCGCCAGCCATCCGCTAACTGGGCAGTCAGGATTTGTGATACCCGCTTAGAACAGCCTGCTCCCAGCACACTGCCTTCAAAACCCTCGGTGGCATTTGCCTGTCAGTGGAGCGATAACTCACTTAGGTTATATCTGTTTCATGTTCTGGAGCAAATCCATCATGCTGAAATTAAAGTTAAACCTCCATAACTGGATCCTTTTATTCAACTTTATCTATTTTGAACTGAATCTTTCACTCATCTTTGATTTAACATCTTATTTTGAATTAAAACCTCTTTTGATTTAATCCAGAAAGGAAGGCAAGAGCATTTTCAGAAGAAGAAGACTGATGTGAAGTCAGTTCCAGAAATCATCAAATTATGTGTTTTGAACTCGATTCTGAACACCATCTGGCTGTTGTTAGTTGTGAGAGAGACTATTATAAAATAAAATAATTGTAACGTCTGACCTTTGTTATTTGTTCAATAAGCAATGTGAGTTCTGTTTATATGTCAAATGTTGAAAAGAGATAAAGTGTGTGCTTCAGTCATTGCTTGTTGAGTTCTGTATGAGGCTGAACTGTCGTAATGTAACATTACAATAATGGTCATGAATAAGATTAAGGACTATACATAAGATTAATGTAATACTGGTTGTTACCTGTAGGTTTATATATTCTAGTCTATTCAGTATGTTATTGAAATGTTACAAATCTGTCAGTTATTCAGTATTTAATTCAGTATAATGGTACACTCTTCTTTCCAACATTCAAAGATCATTCCAGTATGCAAATAATGAACAAATCAATCCAGCGTCTTCCACAATTTTTCCAAATTGTTTCACATTGATATAGCCGACCTGAGCTGTGATGTCAGGTCAGCCTGACATCACAGCCTGACATTGGTAGCCGTTTGCACATACTACGCATACTCTCTCTCTCTTCATATGTGTGTGTGTACAACAGCTTTATGTTAATGTACAATCCTTAATATGTTTTGTTTGTGTGTGTGTGGGGGGGAGTTTGCAGAGGGAGTGTTCGCCCAGGGCGCCAAACAAGCTAGGACCACCACTGCTCGGAAGTCTGGACTCCCGAGTGAACCAGCCTATGAGCTTCTACTAGCTAATGCAAAAACTAACAATATCTATTTTTGGCTAATTTAGTAGCAAACGTTAATGCTAACCTACAAAGTAAAAATAAAAACTACTTAAATACACATTATTCAACCGTATCTATGAAATTGTGCTGATTCCTGGGTTTTTGGGGGGGTTTTGTTTGGGGGGGTTTTGGACAGGGACGGGGGGGTGTTGGTTTTTTAAACAGCCCTTCGTAGTCCTACCATACAATCAGTACATTCTTCCCCTCATCAACCAGGAAGTGGATCACTAGGAACATCCAGTAAATTTCACCAATGTAATTATAATTTACACAGCAGCAAAAACATAATAGTATAAAACCCACTGAAACGTGAGGAGAGTACTTGAGAGTGCAAAATTTGTATAACTGCACACAGAACAACAAGACAATCAACCTTAGGCAATATCAACACCTGGAGAACAAGAGAAAAGATGAAATGTTACCGTCTGGGGCAAAAACAACCTAACAGAGGCAGCAGAATGTTATTTTGTGAGGGACAGAGGTAATATTGTGACAATATATTGCTGCAGGCTGACAAACACCTGCACTGTTTGTTTGTTTGCACATTTCTGCACGTTCCACCCTTGGATCTATTTCTTCTGCTCTAGCCTCTTTTCTGCTTAATAACTCCATATGACGTGTCCCAACAAATTGTGCCTTCAAAACACCTGACTGTCCTTCTGTACCTGTGCCTGGCTCACTGTGAAGCTGCCACCCTTTGTGTCGTTTACCATTTTTCCTCTGTTGCTATCCAAGGCTGAATAAAGCTGATACAGGAGAGAGTGCACCAGTGTAACAACAGAATCATCTGAAGGAAGGAAACCTTGACAAATGTGAGAATTTGAAGGCAAAATCAAAAATAATACAAATTCTAATATCAGTAAATGTTGAAAAACACTAGAACAGCTTTGTCATGATCCTGGGTCTTTTGACCCAGCGTTTTGTGTTTTCTATTATTGTGATGTATTTTGGTTCTGTTTTTCTATTTCTTTGGGTTTTAGTTCTGTTCTTCCGCAGTTCAGTGTTTAGTCTTTTCTGCCTGTGTATTCCTGTGTCAAGTCTGCATTTCTTAGTCTGTGTCTTTGCATGTGTGAGTTCCTGTTTTATTTTGTAGGTCCGTGTCTCTCGTCAGTGTTTCTAGTTTCTCTCCCCTTGTCTCGTTATGTCCAATTATTCCCAGCCGTGCCTCCCTCCTGTTTCCCATTCCCTGATTACTCCCCTGTGTATATAAGCCCTGTGTTTGCCCTTGCTCTCTGTTGTGTTGTACTGTCATGCTGTGCGGATCGCCCTGTGGTTTCCCTGTGAGTTTCAGTTGTTTCCAGTTTAGTTTGCTTTGTATGTTCATTTTTCCCATGCCAGCAAACAAAGCTGTGGTTTTGAGTTCATCCCTCGTGTCTAAGAGCCTGCATTTTGGGTCCAATTCCTGCCTGCCACACAGCGATTCATGACAAGCTTTAAAATTGGAATTTCACATGAGAGTAGAAAGTTTTTAAAGTTACATTGAAACCAAGCACACCATTGTTTTTCTTGTGACATTATCTATAAGTTTGATGTGTCACATGGCCCTCTACCTATTGAAAAAACAAAAGTTGTATCCAAGATGACCGACTTCTAAATGGCCACCATGGTCACCACCCATCTTGAGCAGTTTGCCCCCTCACATATACTAATGTGCCACAAACAGGACTTTATCACCAACCATTCCCATTTTATTACGGTGTATCCATATAAATGGCCCACCCTGTATATGTGCTTGTGTATAAATACACAAGCACTCATATATGCTTTCAATCGTGTAATTTAAGTGATCTAGGCAGCTCTGTTTTGGAAGTTCAGTTAACGCTAGAGATGTGTTTTGGAGTTTGTACATGCTTTGTCTCTAGGGGCCACTGCATATATATAAACATATATAAATAAAACCACTACTTTTTACATTAGTAATTCCTTTTGTGCATAATTTTATATTGTTGTTAATAATAAATTAATTAAAGCAACAAAACAACCTAAAGAGCCGGTTCGGAGCCGAAAGAGCCGGAAATCCCATCACTACTAGACATCTTAATCTTTGAATTCAGGTGTTTTCAATCCAATCTTAACAACATACACATACATCAAAAAAATAAATTATATATATATATACATATAAACAAAGCACCTAGCCATCAAGTCTGCCTTGACAAACATTTCTGAAAGAATGGTTTGTTCTAAAGAGCTTACTGAATTTCATATTTTAACAGAATGGCGCTGTTACAACAAGCAGATTTGTGTATTTTCTTCCCTCTTGAATATCCTACAACCAACTGCAAGTAACTGAGCCACAAAGTGGCAGAATGCATAAAGTTACAGAGTGAGGTTGCCAAGTGCTGAGGCACATAGTGAACAAAAGTTGCCAAAGCTCTTCTGATTCAATCACTCAGACTTAAAAACCTCTTCTGGGATTAACATCAGCACCAACACTGTGCACCGGGAGATTTACGGCATGGCCCAGCTGCTCCTGTAGGTGGCCCAGTACTTTGTCCATATATTGTATGTTTCAGTGGTGGTGGCACATTGGCAGACCAGTCTGTGGGTCTGTGTCAGATGGGTACAGTATCAATAATATGTGGTTCAACTAGTCTGCAGGTAAACTCTGCTGTAGCTTCCTTCCCTTTTCAAGTTCACTTATCAACCAGTAAGCATTTGACCATCATCCACATCAAGCAGCATGCCATTCGGACTCCACAGGAGCAATGTTTGAAAACCCATCTTAGTACACTCGCAGTACACTCTTCAAATGGACATAACCATGGTATCATAAGATTCAGAAACTTGAGGTTGACACAGGAGAATAATAGCTGCCACTTGACAGTTTAAATACAAAATAGTTAAAACAGTCGATGACATTAACCTGCCTCAGTTTGATTGCTGACTTCTGCCTTGATTATACTCTGATCCTGACATGGACATGGACAGCTGGGGACACCATGGCCGAGTACTCATTGGTATTATACCACTACCGCCGGAGGTGCATGTGTAGTTAGTGTGTTGTAATGTAGATTTCCACAGATGCACAGGCGCAGGCACATACATGTTTGTTGCATGACAAAATGTATGTGATTCTGGCAGCAAAAGTCAAATCAAGGCACTAAAATATTTTACATGAAAGAATTTCTCGTTCATAAACATTTATAGGTACTTAAAATGTAATATTTTTAGCTTTATGGGAAAGCTTTACATGGGCGCCTCCTAGGTGAGATGTTCCAGGCATATATTCTAGAGCAGCGGTCCCCAACCTCCGGGCCTCGGACCGGTACCGGTCCGTGAGTCGTTTGGTACCGGGCCGCGAGAGTTGAGGCTCAGGTGTGAAATGTATGGTTTTCAGGGTTTTTATCGGTTTTCAGCGTTATTTTGTTGTTGTTTTTATCGTTAACTCGGTTTTCCCGGGTCTTTTCACGTGTGTTATGCATAAATCTTCTTTTTTTCGGTACCGGTACTAGTTTTATTTTGTTGTATTTATCCGTGACACCTTAAAGGCCGGTCCGTGAAAATATTGTCAGGCATAAACCGGTCCGCTGTTCTAGAGCAGACCCAGGACACGCTGGAGAGATTATATCTGTCAGCTGGCAGGAAGCACATCAGTATTCCCCCAAATGAGCTGGAGGAATTGGCCACCGAGAGGGAGGTCTGCTTAGATTGCTGCCCCTGTGACCTGGACCCAGATAAGCAGCAGAGAATATGACACATTTTCAGGGCTAACAGACTAGCATGTACATGACGTTACAGGCAGTAGCAGATCAGCTTGTCATATAGCAGCAATGGTAGCTGTTTATTCGGGATTCTTTTGTCATGCTAAGCTAATCTACAGCCAACCACAGAGCTTATCGCAAAACAGCAAAGTTAGCTGTCTGATTACTGTCGTAATGCCAAGCTAATCTACAAGCATCAGCAAAAAAGCACCAAATATGTTTTTGTTAGCTTAACATAAAGACTGGAAATGGGAAAGGATCTATCTAACATCTACAAATGGACCCACCACAGCACTGGGCATGGGTAGACTTATCAAGAACATTCCTAGACTGTTTGATTTGATGTGCTGCAGTGACAAAGAAACGTGTTCATTCTAAGACCTGCTTGGTCTCGATGAGCAACACAGGACTGCCAACACATTTCTTCAGCACAGTTGTGTTTCCATCCTTTAAAAGGACTCTAGTGAGAACAGTAACCCAAACACTTCAACCAGATCTTCACTTTAAAATCAATTATTTAGCTTATGGGGATTTGCCTTGTGTCAGAAAAACTAATTGATAACCCACAATGAACCTGTGTGAACAGAAACCACAAACTGAGTACTACAGGTCAACACCACAGAGAGCGGAAGGGGTAGGTTAGAATGTGGAGGGAGTTTGTCATATGTGGTTACCATGGCAGCAGGTGTATGTGCTGCCAGGGATCTGTGCTAGTCCAAGTGAAGTCACAGAGGCCAACCCTGGCAGGCGCGCACATTCCTCCTCTCTGAAAAAAATGAAACATGTCCTGCAAACACAAACTCACTGACAGACACTCACTCATACATGCTTACAGAGAAAAGCTCACAATCACGTGACAGCTGTTTATTCTTCAGACAGCAACAAACATTTGTAAATGACACACACACACGACCAGATACAAGTTTCTGGTAAGTCAGGACACACCCACTGTCTTTGTCAAGCAACATGTCAGCTGGACCGAGCACACTGTAATGATGCAGCACTGCTGCAGAAAACATGCTACAGAGCAACAGGCCAGACAAAAGACCAGAGCTACAATCCAGAGACGGTTACACTGAAAGTTTTATGTGCACATTTTTACCCCCAAACCAAGTCCACGGCGATTAGCTGGTCTAGGTCAGTGGAATCACAGTTCATACAAATAAAGTTCATGACTGCATCACGATAACATCACAAACGACATTCCTGCACTGCCAGCAAACAGAAAACAACAGACACAAATGTTTTACGTTGTCTTGTTCTGACATTATTAAAGAAACATTCGTCGTCGTTCTCAGTCTACTGTGATTGGGTTGTGATTCATAGACAGTACCTGGTGTCACTACAAAGATGATAAATATTTTCTTATACAACTTTGATGTTTGTGCAACTCAATTAAGATAAGCTTAACTTAGCATAATGACAGGAAACTGAAATCAACAGCTACATTTGCTGTCTTTATGTTTGGTAATCGGCTGTACATTGGCTTAATTTCAGAGCATTGGTCAGACAAAACTTGAAATTTATAAAAGTCTTTTTGAGGTTTTGGAAAGTTTTAATTTTTACAACATAAAAAGAGGAATTTGTGTTTGTGGGCCTTAAGCAAATCTTTTGTGCATCTTGTTAAGGCCTTATAAAAAAAGGGAACATTGATAGGCTGATAAATGCAGCCAGTACCGATAGATCAGCAAATAGCTAATAACCGGTCACTAATATTGGCTCGCTGATAAATTGTTTAGGCTCTAATGGATATAGCCATCATAACATCACATTCACCTGGAACCTACACCTGTCTCTTACATACACTTTATGCTTTGGATTAATTTAGTATGTTATCTCCCAATGCTAACAGCATCAGCTCGAAATATAAATAGAGTCATACCATGTGCATATGCTTTAGTGCAGTATGTTTGTAGTGCATTATTAATGTGGTGGAAATTCAGTGGTATTGGGATCAAATTCCATGTCATCCCAAAGAAGCAGTGTTTTTGAGCAAGGGATTCAAACTAGCAAGCACAGTGAGAAAATGGCCTTTGTTGTAACATTTAGGATCTGAATGTCTGTTGGTGTGTCTGTGCACTGCTCTCCAGGCTAAAGCCCAACACAGCAAAACAAGCTGACATGCAGTCTCTAGAGTTTTCAGATACATCCACCCTGAGGTTAACGCCACACACTACTGCGCTGACACTCAGACAAGCACACACACACTGCAAACTACATCTGCCTGGATGACACTAATTTTCCTTCGCTCCTTTTTCACCCTCCCTCACATTTATTTCTTGGCGCTTCGCTTTCTACAACGCGTCAAAACACACTGAGCAGTTTTCCGTGTGTGTATCTCAACATCCCTCTGCTCTCTTTGCTTCCTGACATTTCTTTTTCCTCTTTGTCCCTCTCTTTTTCACAGGGAAAAACCCAAAGACTGACAGTGACAGAAAGACAGCTGTGCATGTGTTTATGCGGATGGATGCATCAGAGAGCTTTAAACAGGAAGTGATTTTTAGATATAAACAACTCTCCTCTATCCTTGCCCACAGTCACCCTGCATGGCACCCACTCAACTTTAAACTACTCTGTGTTTTCACTTATTCAAATCCAAAATCCTCTCCACGCTCTAGCGTCTGCAGTTCCAGCACCAAAGACTTTGTCGACTTTGCAGTGAAGTTCACCGTTAAAATCCCATATTGGTCGCATTAACTCTGACAACAAATACGAGCACACTCTCACGTGCTTTAAGCAAATGCGTCTTTTTTCCAAGGTCATCATTTACTACCTTTAAGTGATACAGACCCTTTATTCAGCTGCTCACTTCTACGCCTCTTTCTCTGATGTTTTAGCTCCTGTCTCTTTAAGGCCTTTTGTAAAATTCTACTTTCCTCAGATTGGCCAGCTTCTGGAAGCCTTCAGTGATGTGCACTCCTCGCTTGTGAGCTGTATTTCCCGTACTTACAACAAACGTGATTATCCGGTTGTTCAGTGATGACGCGACGAATCCTACTTCCGGGTCTAAAGTAGTCTGCGTTTAATATGGCTTTTGTGTTGTTAACATGTTTAATGTTATGTATTTTCTTCTATTTGATCTCAAAAAGCTCCTAAAACAGTCACTGATCCCTGTTGACCTCCCTCGGCTTTATTACCGCTAATCATTTATTTAAGCTCAGTTTTTAAAACCTTAGGATGTAACTACAGCCCAGCCCATGCAGCAGTATATGAATGACTAACCTTTGTGGATGGATTATCTCAGTTGTTCTCCTGGCTGAAGTTTGGTCCTTTTACAGCATCCTGCCATGCGATTACATTTGTTCCTGACCACCGAGAACACTCACATTAACTTTTATCGAGTGGAAAAAAAGTTAGCTTGTTTATATTATGCTAACTTAGCTGTGTCGCTAGCGGTCACGTTGCACATCATTATATACCAGCTAGCCCAACTTCAGTAACCCTACAAACGTCACTGCTGTTTAGTTTTCTGTCTTCATTTATGCTGGAAGTGATAACAGAGCTGTACGTTTTAATTTGTTTCCAAAACCCTGCAGTCAGGACATGCTATATTGTATTTAGATAGAAGCTAGCGAGCTAACTTCCTGCTAACTTCTAACTCCGTTAAATATCATAAATTCCGTTTTCATGCATGCCTGGATGTTAAACTCAATTGTTACACCTGGTAGAGCAGAACGCTGATCATTTTATTAAAGATGAAAGACTTTAGACAGTTTTTCAACTCTCAGTAATGCCATAGTGATCGTTTGATGTATGGACCTGCAGCGGAGTTTAGACTCAGACACGGCTAGTGACGTCAGACTGAACAACCGGAAAGCTCCTTATAAAATACATCCTCAAGTATCAGTCAAGTGATTGCTTCCTTTAAAAAGTTAAACTTCTGATTATAGTCAGATTATTCAAGTTAAACACGATCCATTAAATGTACATACACTAACCTACAAAGCCATGTGACCTTAATACTTTACCGTGACACACGTGGGACCTTTACTTTGTATAACCTTGTGAAATACAAAGAGAACTACACACCACATTGTTACAAGTAGCGTCGCAATAGCATAGCCAAAAATACCTTTTTTCCTTTCTTGTACAAAAAGCTCATTCTGATGCATGTTTGCAATTGTCAGAAATCAATGTAGGCGCTCCATTTAATAATAAAAAATCCTTGTGCTGCTCAATGCCTACTAGCCTAGTTTAGCAAAATAGCTAAATGCATTCTCTATTACCTGTGACACTAGTAACATTTTATTTGATTGAGATGCCTTTAGATTATATATGTAAACTAACAGTTGTCAAAAGCTTCTTGCATCCACATTACCAACAATTATTCAACCAAAGAACTTCTATATAAAGAAAAGAAAAGCATGTCTTTTCCCCGGTTCAGGGGTTTTTGCACACTGCTCCTTGCCACAGCCTTCTGATCACATACTCTGACATGGCTAATGCAGACTGTCAATTGGTCTTTTTCCGCCTTGATTATTTTGCTGGAATGCTTTGGGCCATTTTCTTGATGAATGACCCATTTTCAGTCAGGCTTCAAACCCATATCCAACAACATGACATTCTACTGAAGAATGTCTCGATAAGCCTGATTCGTTGGTTCCTTTCATTATGCAAAGTCCTCAATGTTCTAATAGTTAATATCGGTCAATAATGTTAGTGTTAGAAAAAAGTTTCTTTTAGTTGGATGCAGTGTTGCCTTTTCACCAAATATGGTTATTTTAGTGGTAACAAAACAGCTCCACTGTTGGCTCATCTGTTTGGAGAATAGATTTCCAGAACGCTGAAACTGTCCAGAGGTAAAGTTGACACAGGAAGTGGACATTCCCAATAATGTTAACTCTATTAAATTTGCCTTTCATGTGTGAAGTATCCACGTGTATCAGATCAGGAAGGCAGATGAGCAGATGTTGTGATGTTATGGTACCTAGCTTTTACCTGATCTATTTGTTTCACTGTGTTCAGAAGATACTCTATTTCTTGCCTCATAGTAGATAGATGGGCTTTCAGATAGATTTCAGAGATTGCTTTATAGCTTTCTCCAATAATGTGCTGAGACCAAAGTGCTCTCACTTTCCTTTTCCCGACACTCTCTGAGATCCCGTTCCCTCTTATATGGTTCATTTTTATAGGTACACCTTCATAGGACTAAATTAGCCTTCTTCTTCTGGCTATTGCAGGTGGCTCCCGAGCTCTTTTCTAACTGTTTTTGCATCAAGTGAAACCCCAGCTGTGTTGAGCAGGTAGCCATATAAGGCTAATGCAGGCTTTGGACCCTTGAATGTCTTCCCCTTGCTCGTTCTCCCATCTCTTCTTTACCATTTTAATTTTCGTTTATTGGTAAATGGACTAGTTCCTTAATAGTACTTCTCTTCTCTACTTGAGCACTCAATGTGTGTTATAGAACTTGCCTAATTCAACCATTCATACAAGCACATACAAGCTTTCTTTCACATGCATTCATACCCTGATCAACATATTGGAGAGCAACTTGGGCTTTAGTATCTTGTCTGGAAAATGGAGCAGCCAAAGACTGAACCATTAACCTTTTGATGAGTGGATGACCTCCTCTGCCTCCTGAGCTACAGCCACCACTATTGATCATTCAAATACCAATATATCGGCAAATGTATAGTATTGGCCTACTGATCAATCAGTCAGGCTCTAACAGTTACTTTTTGTACCTATGCTAATTCTCTTTGCATTCAGCTTTTTACTACTTCCTACAATTACATGGATCAGATTTTTTTAAATATTAAAGAAATGGATCTGTTATTTTCACACAACACTGCGCTGTAAAGGCAGGCACCATAATACATTCTTCCTGTATTAGCTGTTTTTTTATTACTACAAAATTTCACGTTATACTCTGAGGTGAAGAGACATAACTTTTGCCGTCTCTCTATTTTTGAACCCTCCAAGGCCAAAAGACGCACAAGTGTGGAGAAATGATAACAATAACAAGTGTGTGTACAGAGCCACATGTGCTTTGTCTCTTTCGCTCTCACTCACACAAACTCCTGACCAGCAGCTGTGATGAGGTCTGTACTCGGAGAGATGTGGCACCAGTGGCTGAATGATACTGGAAGACAGAGGGCCCTTAGTGGTTAGCAACTGATCACACACAAAATCCACATAACCACAGGGGATGCTTTGTTATTACTCTTGACGGGTTTCCAGGAGTACAGTGCAAGCAAATCATTGTTCACATCTCGGCACAGCAGGGGGTGGCCGAAAATTAGAGTGAAGTCAGAACAATGATGCCTTGGAAAACAACAAAAATCAAAGTGGTGGCAAATGGAAGAAAGTTGCCGGGACTGGCAAGGTTAAGATGCAGAACAAGGAGAGCGGATTGCAGGAGGGAAAGAGGCAGACTGGGATAATGGATGAGAGCCACATTCCTGTGCACTTCTAAACCTTTATGTTTTCACCTCATTATGATTTTAAAAGGCTTTTAAAAGGAGACCTATTATTATTTCCAGCTCTATGTTTTTATTATGATACTCCAGCTACTCAAGTAGCTTTGCATAATTCAGCTTAAAAGAATCCTACTGATGCTTTATGCAGTCCCTCGTTTTAACCTGACACAAGCCATTTTAGGCTTGTTTCACTGCTAATCATTTAGCATCAGACCTTTCCAGACAGCTATTATGTAGCAATTGTTGTTGTATATGGTTCAACTAATATCCCGGGTGTTCTCTTATCCAAGTTTGGGCCAGATAGAAACGTTAGTTTTCCTCTCTGCAGGACTGTCTAATCCCTGCAATGCTGGCCAGTAACAATGTTGGCTACTTCACATCTCAGTCAATTCACCATGGCTGAACTCAGGCCATCCACAGGACAGGACACTCACTGGGGATGTTACATTTCATGATGTTCCCCAAATATTTGTCACAAAGTATAAAGTATTACTTACACGGTCGGAATCTATGATAAACACTTCTTGATGAATATCTTCAGATGTAGAAAATCAGAAAGCCAGCCAAAGGGTCTTTACAAACATTGACATAACTGGGTGTCATTACTGCCGACGTGAATTATAATTTTACTGAATGTACGTTTACCCTTAGCCAGCAGTTTTAGATTTCCCTCAGTGTCGCCTGCTCTGGCCCCTGGAAGACAATTGACTATGGTTGCTGGAGTCTCCAGCTTCGCATGTCTCAGAACAGAATCGCCAATTACCAGAGTTTGATTCCCGACGGGTGTGTCGCAGAGTGGGGAAAAGCGGTTAGACACATGAACAGGTTGGGGGTGTACCTGGGGCTTCTGTTTAAGACTATGCTTCCTCCTCACCATCACCCAGCCATCCTGTTTCCCCGGCTGCTCAGGGTCCTTCCGGAGCCTACGCTACCTTTGGATGCACCGGCTACAGAGGCCTGGGTAGCTACAGGTTCTTCAAGGGTACGAAGCCGAGTCTCCAATGCAGTGATCCTGGCCTCCAGAGCTCGAATAGCATAGTGGTTACATTATTTGTTTCAGACAGAGCCAGATGAATATATCTCCATCAAGTTGCTTGTGAAAAAGAATTAGATAATGCATTAATTCCTGTCTCACTTCTTAAACATCTGTGATGTTTAGGAAACTCGATGGCTCCTGGAAACGCTGCTGCAATTTTAATTTTAGTCAACTTGTGAGGCATCAAGGCTCTACGCTCAAAACACTACAGCAACAGAGATGGAGAGAGATGGTGTCCTTCAGCACTCCAGCAGTGAGCAGTCAGCCAACACGCAGGCCTGTCAGGGAGACATCCAACCAAGCCTTCCCCTGAGCTCGATCCTGAAAACCTGTGTGTCTGCGTGTGTGTGAGTCTGCGTGTGTTTGTTTTCATTCACTGCTAATCCTACACCCCACTCCCCAGCCTGACTGGCATGTCTACCACAGAGTGCATGTTTTGCCTTCTGGTCTGTTACACAGTAATGTCGTAAGCTAATTGCTGATGGTTTGCTAGGGAAAATTGATATTACAGCCTGAGCCTAATGTGTTTAACTTGATTGAGATTAACGTCCCCTTTGCTCACTCTTTATACGTGATGAAGCAGCGTCTGGCAGCTGCCTCAGCAACTACAACCTGAATTATAACTCATGAATGAGCCTGAATGATGAGGCGGGAACAGTTTAAGACTTTCAAGTTTTGCTGTGTATTCAGGCGTCTTTCTGCTGATTTTTTTTTTTTTTTTGAAAGATACTCTGGTCTTCAACCAATTTTGTTACTTAATTTGTATTAGCGAGAAAAAAATTAAAGCGAATGAACTAACAAGCAAGTTTGTGCATTTTAAACCAGCTCACATTGCTCTTACTCCACTCTTCTCTGTGCCCCTCCACCCTTAAAAAGCAACAGAGGGCTTTTCTCTGAGGCCCTACACATACAATTATTTGCTTATTAAACTGGAAAAGGAGGACAAGCTATTTCTGGCAACAGGGGTCAAGAGGTGACTGGCTGCTGGAAGGTTTTCAGGGTTTGGATGGGCGTGAAACTCTCCCAGATAGATTGTGAGGGGGAAAGATGAACAACAGCGGTTCAGAGGTAACAGACATACACTTGTGTAATCCTGTCAGCCATGACTCCAAAACATTTGATCACCAGAGATCCCAACACTTGTTGTAGTTGCTTAATAAAAATGTTGTTGCAAATGTGCATGAGTTCTCGAGGTCTGCTAATAAGGTTGCTGTTCTTTGAGAACAGGTTCAGTACTGACAGATTACCAGGAACTGCGACACAGACGAGAACAACACGATTTTTTTGACTGGATAAAAATTGGACCAAAAAACTCAAGAATACCCAGGTCCAAAACAAACATTTGTCCAGTGACTTGTTTTGCAGGTCATACCTGTCACCATCTCCCCTCACTCCCTGTCTGTACTCAGTGTTCTCACACATATCTAGAGTGACGCCACAAACTCCTCCTGTGCAGCCGAATATTGTTTGGAACCCATGGGCATTACTTTATATTCTAGTGGACACAGCAAATTTTTCAAACATATTAAATATGTACGGAGAAAGGTGACAGATTTAATGAAAGTGTTACGATACTAATGTTTCCATGTACATATATACATATAATTTCATATAAGAGCCATATGATGAATTCAATGCCCTTTAAAGCTTCTTAGAGGAGAACAAACTGATATAATGATCTCTGCTGTTAGCTACATTAAAGGTCCTGAGCTAAAAGCTAAAAGGTGCAACTGCTGCATCAGTGCAAAAGTTTGGACAAGGAGTGATTTAGTTGTGTGTGTGTGTGTGTGTGTGTGTGTGTGTGTGTGTGTGTGTGTGTGTGTGTGTGTGTGTG
>NW_005187577.1:670890-687466 GCF_000239375.1 Pundamilia nyererei | reverse complement strand
GATGTGGTGTTCTGCAATAACAGGGGTGTGTGTGTACCCACAGACATGTAACTTGTGTGGGTGTTGCAGGCACGTGAGCATTTGTTGTCATAGTAATGTGAGATGTGAAGGAAGCAGCCGCGTCCTTTCACTTCACTTTCACTGAAGGTAAAGGGTAACATATTTCAGGTAAAAAGCTCTGTTGGTTTCATCTCAAGAGATCCCAGTTTGTGTGTGTAGACGGAGGAAAAATGTGTGACTCCTTCACTTTGAACACTATGTCACTCCTGCTTTGTATTTATAAATTAAAGTGCAATCCTACTAGAAAATGATGCATAAATCAGACTTTATCAGTTTTTACATCTCTTTGTATGTTTGAGTCTCTCTGTGGTGGTTTTGAGCTTTGAGGTCAGCTTTAGTGTCTCTGTGGTTGTTTTGTTCATCTTCTTTTAAACTTTGACGAACTTGTAACTTAAAAAACATCAGAGCAGTCATTTCAAATTTCTTAAGACGCTTTAGTTCTTAATGAATCTGGTTGCTGGTGGGGATGATTTCCTAAGAAGTAACACAACAACCCCCACATTCAATTAATTCACAATAACTGTCATTGTCCATATAGTTATAGCCACATATTTCTATATGGTTTCACTACACCAAAAGGTAAGACTATAGCTTTGATATTAACAAACTTTCTTATTATCAGAGGCTGTGAAAGGTCTTTTCCTCCTAAACACAGGTCAACAATGAGCAGTGCATCACAGTCACTTTATGAATCAGGGAAAGTTGGGGTTTTCGGTGGATCATAATCCAATTTGTTTTTGATTGTTAGCAGTAATTGACATCCTGACACATTTCCATTAATTACAGTGGCTGTCACCGACATCACGCTTCTCATCCGTCCGTCTTTTTATCTACTTCCTCTGCCGGCAGCTGTCAAAGGACTCTGTGTTCAGCTGGGTCACCCAGATGGGGCTGACTCTCTCTGCCTGTGTACACCCCTGATGAGGGCCAGAATCGTCACCATCCCATGTGACTTGACTGCTGACATGAAATATGGGAATGACCTGATAGCATCAGATGGGAAGTGGACTCAGAAGGTCATAAACCTCAGTGTTTGCCTCTAATGTGAAGGAAGGACTACAGCACAAACATCACAATATAAAAACTGGGAGCAAAATTTTGTCTTCACAAACTGAAAGCACTCAGTTACAGAAAAAACTAATAATAACTAATATATTACACTGTCTGAGACGCGCATAAAGATGTTGATTTAGGGGCGTCGATGTAATGTGCATATATATCTCCACATTTAGTCCACAGTTAGAGAAGCCCTAGCACTGAAAAAGGGTAACTGACCTGCTGCAAGTACATGCTGCAAGAAACAGTGAAATTATAGGATTTATTTTTGGGGGGGGGCTTTCTTGAGACACAACACTGGGGAGTAAGACAGGAACAGACAGAGGTAAATGACCCCAAGGCAGATTTGAACCCAGGCCTCACAACAGCAATAGCCTAAAAGTATATGAGTCACCTGCCCACCCAGGTGGGCTACACCAGTGATACACAAACTACGAAATTTTAGTGACGTTTGATCTCATTTATTCATTTCTTGCATTGTGAATTTTTCATACAGGCAGGAGAAGAAGCTTAAACTTTGTAATGTCCTCCTGATTGCCACACTCCTTTCGTCCTCTGGAGTAAAAAATGACCCCAGGACAACAGGAGGGTTAAAATTGTACTTAAGTAGCTCGGTACCTGGAGTTTTATTAACATACTCTGCTGCTACAAGTCAAGTGACATGTGAGCCGAGGTGGAGAGGATCCTGCTGAGCAGATATGTTAGACGATCCTCCTCACTCTGCTCCTTGTGAAAGTTTAGTGACCTGCAACCCGAGCACAGGTGAGGCTGGAGCAGCATGTCAGAGGTCAGGGGGCCAGCAGGTGAGGGGTCGTTCCAGCGTAAGCCGAGGTGAGTTTGAGTTTAGAGACGAGGGTGAACCAGGTAACATTTATTTACAGTGTGAGCCAGGATGGAAGTACGCATAGTGCAGGGAAGCACAGTGAAGAAGATCTTATCAGAGCATTTCATCCATAACCAACTCTCATTCTTTCACCCTTGCTGTGCACGATCCTCTCCCTGCAGCTGGCTCAGAACTGTGCACATTTTGCTCAGCCCATTTGTTTGTTCAAATGATAAAGACGCAAACTGTGGACTTATCTTTTAGGTACATGTTACCTAAAAGATAAAATACACTACAGGCATTATAAGCTGGAAGTGTGCTATGACATGCGTGGGTGCTGGCATGCATCCGCGCCATGAAAATTCTTGGATGGCACTGGGAAGGTGCAGTGGTCCGTGAACCCTGGCGTCACAGGGACTGGAAAGTCAAAACATTTAAAAGCAAGCTGTGACATTTTATTTCCAAAATTTTCGTTCCTGCAGCTTTACTGGCTTCCTCCTGAGGAGGCGTGTCACTTGTTGAGCCATTTCCCAACCGTGAATGAATCAAAGTGGATCCAACGGATCCAGTGTTTGGCGTTCGGGCTCATGTTCTCATGACTTAACGGGAAAACTGAGCCAGAACAACAAGTAATAAATGAATAAATAAACAGTGTGGCAGGCTGGGTTGGCGTTACACTACCTTAATGATGCTGCTCCGGCGAGGTGCCGCCTTCACCGACTCCAGCAGGATGGTATCAGTGTCCTGGCCGCCGCCGCCGCCGGGGAGGATGACACCGCTGCGCCGACCGCGGGGCGCTCTCTGTGGAATATAGTCGGGCGCTTCGTCGCTGCACAGCCCATCTCCACATCCATCACGCTCAGACATGTCGACGAGGATACGGAGGAGTTGATTTAAAAGTAATTTGAGAGGGAAAATTAATCAACTCGTCGGATCTGACCCGAATAAAGTTTGCCTCTGTTGTGCCTGGATGCCATTTAAAGATGAAACGAGTCCTGTCTTCAGCACCGACAGCAGCAGCAGCTCTGTCCGCCTGGAGGAAACTAAGCACCCCGGTTTCCTTGATTGTGAGCAGACTCTCTCAGTCGCTGAGCACAAATCCGCGCTGACTTCAGGCTGTTAGTCGGAGCTGATCTCCACAGTCCATGTCCGCTCCAATCAGAGCATCACATGCGCGCGCAGACACACTTGGATGAAAGCTGAACTGATGCGTCCCCCGGAGACGCGCAACAAGTCCTCTCCGTCTCCCGTCCGCCTCCTCTGCTGCTCGAACAGCGGGACTACATGGGAGCGCGCGTAAAGCTTCGGGGAGCGCCTTTTCTTTCTTCCTTTCTTTTTTTTTCTGCTGCTGAAGAGAAAATGTTGGAGGACACTTCAGAGTAGAGCCTGCGTGGCTGCGCAGCTCCCCTGCCTTCCTCCCACAGCGCGAGGACGTCAAAGTGCGGAGAGGAGCAAACCTAAGCCTCCTGGCAGCGCGTCGCTCTCACTGAAACAGCCGCTCTGGCTGTGCTGGCTGCACTCAGACCAACAAGAGCCCACTTTTGACGAGGACGCGGAACACAACTGACAGTCGCGCCGCCTCTCGCCCGCGAACCCCTCCCTTCACCGCTTCCACCCAGCTCCTCCCACACGCCGGCCAAAAAGCACGAATGACGCGCGGAGCAGCCAGTGCGCGCGGCGGCTGGGGAGATCCGAGCCACTCAGAGCCTCTCCGATAGGTGGACGACCGAGTTCACGGGACCGAGAGAGACTCCTAACACTTCGTGGGGAGGAGCTGACAGGACATTATGTGGGCTAATGTATTGGTTGTATTTCCCAGCTGAGCCTAAATTTAAACCATTTTATCCGCACAGAGTTAGCAAATCATGTCCCATGTGCTGAAATGGATCATATATTTGATTCTAATTAAGCTCAGCTCCTGGATTAGAGGAGGAACAGATTTTACGCATTTAGTTTAGGCAGGTTTTCAGTGTAAATGAATGCTTTTATCAAAATGTTGTTTCTGGTGTTTTTCTTCGCATACCTCAAAACTAGATGCAAGCAGAGCAAAAGAAAAATGATGTGCCGACTCTGACTATAGTCTGATGTTTTATTGGCAAAGAATTCATAAATAAACTGGCCAAACAATAACAATGAATAATAAAAGTAACATTTAGGTTCAGGTCTGATATGACGGGGAAAAAGCCTTTATACCTAATGCTGTTAGACATCCCAGGTTACACATATAAGTCCCAAATATTGTAGAACATAGCCTGAAAACCAGATAATGAAACTAAAAAAAATCCACTGAGCCTCTCACATCGAATCTGAACTTCTTTTTTTAGTGTAAAACATATTTTTGACCCACTGAGAGGAATGTGGGGAAATGGGAATTTCCCATCAAAAAAAGCCATTTCATCAAACTACCCAGGACCAACCCGTCTTCTGGGTTTCATGGTCAGGCAACTGAGAACTGAGACAGATGTGCTTCAAGCCTGACCTATGACCTCTGACCTTTTCAGTGGATGCTGATTTAGAGTGACAGGCAACCAGTAATGACTAGTGCAGAGGTGCAATAAAAGTGTGTTACATTATTCATTCATTACAGCAGCAGCCTCTTCCAGGGAGGTCAGAGATCAGGGTCAAGAGGCAGCAACAGGGATTTACTGCTCTCTCAGTGACGTATAAACAGGGTGAAGTGATGCAGACAGATGCCACAAAGTATTGGGAAAGATGGATGCAAAACACCCATCCATTTATTGTCTCGGGCGAGGTAAACCCCGGACAGCTGACAGCCTAACACACACGTCCTTGGACTGTGGAAGGAAGCCGGAACCCCAGCCAACCACATTATTCAAAGCAGGTGACAGGTGCTGACCATCTGATTTAGATACTACAGACAGAAATCATCAAGTTGGAAGCTTAAAGAAAGGGTAGAATTTATCTGGGAGAAAAATTAACAAGTCTTCATTTCATTAAAAACAAAAGGTATGATCAGTGTCTACATAATTCATCCTCTGGGGAACAAGAATATCTGAGACATCTCAGGGCTGTCACTGCCTCGACATTTTATTAATAACCTAACATAAACCACCATGAGGTGCTGAAGAAAAGTCAGGAGATCCTCATAATCCATAGGATTCATCCTCTGGGGAACGTGGCTATCATGTCATTAAAAGCAGCACTGCTAAGCAAAGGGATTATCATCATACATCGAAGGTGTTTGCTCGTCGTTTCCTTTTTTACCTACCACGTGGAAAATCCCTGGTTCAATCCTGGTAGGAGACACAAATCTCTCTGGAGTTGTGGCAGGAAGGCCATCTGGTGTAAAAAAAAGAAAAAAAGAAAGAAAATCTGTTGGTTCAAACATGTGAAGCTACCTGCTGTGAGTAAGGGAGCAGCTGAAAGTCACTTTATCGGATTCATCCTCTGGGAGTCATGAATATATGTGTTAAGTGTCATGGCAGTCAACTCCAAATACTTTCAAAAATTATTTTGAATTCGAACTCATCATGAAATCCAAACAGTCTTATTCGAGGAGCCTAAAAATCCCAGTTTAAATAATAAATAATGTGACATTTGACTGCGTTTAAACAGGCGTGACTGTGAGCCTCTGCCATTATACATCAACAATATTCCTGTTTAAGCAGATCCTGCAGAGAGAGTATACTTACAATGTTCATGTGAAATAATATACCTTTATGCCACAAAGCCAACATGAAAGAGTCCTAAATCCCAGCTGAACTTCAGCACCTTTCTCATGTAGTGGAAACACTTTGAAGCTGGTCGAGATTTGGCTTAAACTCACTGAATCCCCTGAATTATTATTTGAAGGTGTTCCCAACTGAGTAGATATGAATGTGTGTGTGTGTGTGTGTGTATGGCTGGACCTTTAGCCACACAGCTGTGGAATTTGGTCAGTGGGTGAGGCCTATTAGTGCATAAAGCTGGCCAGTGGCACCTCGCTGCTAGTAAGTATGCAAGCTGGTTTGTTCGGAGAAAGAAGGAATTCATTTGTTTATATTTTCCCATAAAAGGAGAGGAGGCACAGATTGTTGCCTTGTAGTTTCCAGGTTTCATGAAAACTAAGCCCATCCCAAGGAAGCTGATGACTTTTAAAGAAAACATTATTATATATCAACAAATTTTTTTTGTTATATACTCAAATGCCACATAAAACTGCCACTTTGTATTCATTTTCATCATGAACAGCAACGTAAAGGTATATCACATGAAAAGAGTACACCCAGACATTTACCACACCTCCATCCATCCATTTGCTTCCGCTTATCCTTTTTCAGGGTCGCGGGGGTCGCTGAAGCCTATCCCAGCTGTCATAGGGCGAGAGGCGTGGTACACCCTGGACAGGGCGAGAGGCGTGGTACACCCTGGACAGGTCGCCAGTCTGTCGCAGGGCCAACACACAGAGACAGACAATCACACTCACATTCACTCCCGCATTCACATCTATGGGCAATTTCGATTTTCAATTAACCTATCCCCACAAAGTGCATGTCTTTGGACTGTGGGAGGAAGCCGGAGTACCCGGGGAGAACCCACGCAAACACGGGGAGAACATGCAAACTCCACACAGAAAGATGGTGTGGAGATGGTGGAATTGAACTCACATTTACCACACCTTCAAATCTATTTATAGTAGTATAAGGTGTATGAGATTAGGCCTATTAGGCCTATTTAAACTATGAATTCTCCAACATATCAGATGCTGCCTGAACATATTGTGACACCAGCTGT
Organism: Pundamilia nyererei; assembly: GCF_000239375.1. Taxonomy (NCBI): domain Eukaryota; kingdom Metazoa; phylum Chordata; class Actinopteri; order Cichliformes; family Cichlidae; genus Pundamilia; species Pundamilia nyererei. The sequence goes on along the minus strand of NW_005187577.1, from coordinate 680,793 downwards.
CTGAAAATTGCAGATTCCAAAGTAGACGTTTGATCTGGATAATGATCTTAAGCTGACCAGCAAATCCACCAAGGAATGGCTCAGAAAGAATAAGTGGAGGCTTAATGAATGGCCTCGATTTTAATACTGTTGAAATGTCACGGGTGACTTTAAATAGCCGTGATTTTGACAGGAGCCTATCATATGTGTTGCAGCTGAAGGAATTTTACATGGACAGCAGTGGTGCTATGGGTGAGCTCTGAGGGTCAGGGCCATCGAAAAAGTTAGCTGAATTCATACAATCATATTTTTACAAACATAAATATAATTATGTCGTGCAGGTTGGTAATGAAAGTGTTAACGATCCACATTTGCAAGAAGTTATTGTTGGAATAACCCAGCTCCTACCTCTTCTTGGTTTGGTTCAGATGGCTGGGGTGACATCTACACATAGCACTGGGACATACTGTGGTATGCACTAGATCAGCATCCTCCTCAGCCTTTGGGGGCAACCAGAGCAGCTAATCTTGTCTAGATAAGAGGAATGTTACACCATATACCCATTAATTTATTTAAAAGAACAATTTACTGACCACCGAACGACAGAAAAACTCCTGATCTGGCCAATATTGACCCCCTCTGAACCACCATGGGTTGCATCTGAGGCCTTGACACCACAGCACCTCCCTTTATTATCATTTCAAACTCTAGTTTCTGTTTAATAATTACGATTACGTCGTGTTTTGGTAGCGTTTGCTTGTGTTTCTTCATTCTGTCTATGAGCACGATACCTTGAGAAACTTTGAATGCATGCTGATAAAATGTGTTAGAGTTGCAGAGCGAGCCCATGTTAACATTAAAATCTGGCTTACAGTCACCAAGGCCTTCAAGGTCATCTTAATGACTTATTGGTCCAAAACTGACAAAAAACCTTGAAACTTAGAAACTATAATTCTATGACACTAAGTGCGCCGTGTATTGTCTATATAATGTCTGTAAAATACTGTACAAGGGGGCGTCGGTTTAGCTCAGCAGGATGAGCGGGCAACCACATGCCTTAAGGACCGCGAGCAGTATGCCCGGGTTCGAGTCCAACCCCCGACCTTTTGCTGCATGTCTTCCCCTCTCTCTCCCTGCTTTACTGTCTCTATCAAAACCAATATGGGTAGAGCTGTCATGTTTGACCTTTGACCCCTCCTTAAAGGGTAATAGATTGATCAGAAGGCCTTATTCCAAAATGTATTCAATTCATTTTTCACCTCAAAATTCTGCACACAATAACCCATAAATGACAAAAGTTTACTTGAAACTCTTGCAAATATATTAAATATTATATTAAAAAAAATAGAATATACATCATTGCTTATATTTAAAACTTATAGGCAAACAGGAAATGCTGCATGGGGATTTTATTGTGACTTTGTACATTACTGTAACATAACTGTTAATTTATCATTTAAATAGATGTACAATAATCCTGAAGATTACAAACTTTGTTCTCTCAATATTTATTGTTTCCCTTTTATTTTAAACAGTTCTCAATAGTTGTTGCTGCTGCTGGCTGTTTATTTAGTTATTTATTATATCTTTTGTCAATAATATCTCTTTAAACTGAAAAGACCTTCAGGTATCTGCACAATGCACATTGACCACACAGCATTTTCATACACAGATACAAATTTTAATGAAATATATGCAAATACTTTTTCTCTTTTCTTTCTTTTTCAGTTGAATGTGTTGAAAATGTGTTGCACTCACTCTCAGTGCCTCCAGGTGTGCCAGTGCTGCTGATTTCATGAAGCCACTCGTGCACCGTGAGAAAATCTCTTTCCTGCTTTGTGCACGTTTCTATCAAAGAGATGAATCCTACATTTTATAATCGTGGCTATCTGCGAGCACAACACATACATATGGTTGTTATTATGCATTGTGATTCAAGTTGAGGTCAGCTGTCTTCCCTTGAATTTGTTGTGTAGCAGGTGGCAGTTATGCAAACCACATCATTCTGTTTCTGCTGAATAAAGGTTGCTACACCAGTTCGAAAGCTCTTCCCATAAAGCAATGTTATAGAGATTATGGTATCTGTTCCTCCAGATACAGTTTTAAAGATTGTGTATGTTTTTTTTAAGTTACCACATTCCTTTGGTTGTACATTTCTGTTTACACGGTGTGTGTGTTTTTAACATGCACAGTAGCACGTACAATGTCAGGGTTTTTCAGGTGGGCGGAGGTGTAATCGCCGTTGCTTGTTTTTAGACATGTAATAGATAGCGTGGTACTTATTGTTCTGGTTATGAAGCTTGTCTCCATGATAACCAGGAACATGGAGAAGCTTGTTTTACTGTTACTGGCGTTTAAATCTATTTTAGTACAAAATCATTCAAAGGAAAATATCTACTGTAGATTTAAACTTTTCCATCCTATTTTATCTGTTCAAGGCTGTGTTTATATTAACAAAAATAAATGAAAGGAACAGCTTGACATTTTTGTATCATATTCTGCTGTATAAACAGTATATTGTGGAGCCAAAATGCAGGACGCTGGAGACTGGAGGTCAAGGAGGTAGCAGGCAGTGATGAAGGAGATGGGGCACGTCACGATTCTCCTCTGGAGGCTGGCAACCAGCGAGGAAGACCGTCAAGTGGTTCGGCTGAGGACTGACTTTAAACAAGCCAGCAGCAGAGGTGGAGACCCCCTAAGGCTCATGTGACGTGTACATATACAAGTTTTACAGGAGCTCTGTGGGTCCTGGAAAAGTTGGCACAGGATACTCAGAGGCTAAAGTACTCACAAAACACAGAGCAATGAGAGACAACACAACAAAGGACAGACACAAACTGAGGGTTTAAATACACAAAGGCTGATTCAGTAAATGTGGAACAGGTGAGTTAAAAAACAGGTGTAACCAATCATGGGAAACAAGATAAAGGAAGTAAAAGTCAAAGCAAGACACGAGCGACAAAAGATTATCAATATCCAACAGGAACAAGAACAGAAACGGAGACTTAACGAGAAATAAAGTATGAATAAAGTATGATCAATCAATCAATCAAATAAAAGGAAAGCAATATAAACAAAACTGTACTCAGGAACTAAGAGCTTCAGACTAAATGCACTTAGGAAATACATGAAGAAAATATAGTAACAGAAAGCAAACAGAAGATATTCAAATAGACACAAACTATAAAGTTTATCTATGAACTCCTGGGTCAAAGAGACGGGAACATGAAAGAGCATGAAGAACTTTATGATAGTGGGAAAAGAATAAGAGAAAGCAGAGAGGAATCTTTTCTTTTTAGTTATTTACATTACTGTAATTATCTCACTATTTATTCCTCAGTATTCAGAGCAAGCACTGGCACGCAAAGGACGTAGAAACACAAAAAGGAAAATACACAAATCCGCGTTTTTCTTACCGCTAAGTTGGATTTTTCTGCTTCCTTGCAGAATATTTTAATAGTCTCTGTCTTTTTAAAGGGAACAGGAAGAAAACAGAATCAGCTCTGAAAATGTTAATCTGACGTCTTTAGATGGTGGTGAGGCTCAGCCACCTCGTCAGAGCCTCAGGCAGGATGCAGTGATTCATTCATCAGCTGTTTGTGAGCAGTGGCAGGAATCCAGGAAGTTTTCCTAATATGGATGTTGCATGTGTGACTTATTCTTTCTGCTTTCTAAAAGTTACGAGTGAAAGTCTCTAAGTTACTCTGTATTCTAAACTTGAAATGCACTTTTTTTTCCCTTTGTCTTATCAATCCACTGTTCTCATCCGTCAGATCGTCTGATTTATGCTGAATTCACCTTCTCCCACATAGATGTGACTCCACAGCTAAGCCCTTTTTTTGCTAACAATGTCTCCCACCCCTCTTTTAGGCAATAAAAGTAATTTGAATTGATTGACGCTGGCCTATTGGTAAATCAAATTATGTATTGTTTGAAAGCACAAAGCCTGACTATTCAAGCTGTGTAAGTTATTTTACCACAGGGGCAATAGCTTCCTTGTAACAAGTAGGCGTGCAGAGCAAAATGGTAGCTAATTGGCTTTCCTGTTAGGGGGAAACTGGATTTAGCATATGGGTAAAACAAGAGAAATGTTCCCAAGGTTCCAAGATTATAATCTTTTTTCTAAAGATTTATTAGTCACCCTCTTTAAACAAAAACAGACAGAGAAAAGGTGAATAATAAGGCAAAGGTAGCATGACCCATGAAACCACAACAGAGACGGACAGGTGTCAGGTCACGTGCAGGTAAACTGGAATTGTGCTTTTCTTTATTTTCTCTCTAGTGTTCTATTTATGCATGCTTAAATTAAATATGGCTAAGTTTCACATGATACAGGTCTGCGTGTGAACAAGTAATCTCAATCTTCCACTCTTGGCTCTGTCTGATGTCACAGTGACGTCCTTAATACGGTCGCATCAGGGTTAAAGTGAAGGGAAGGCATCTAAAATATTTCAAGGTGTGACGTGGCATCATTTATCATTTAGAATAATAGGTTTACTGTTGTTTTTAATAATGTGATCTTTTAATGTGAGGCTTTTAATTCATGCAAAAAGAGCTAGAAGATGATACGAGGCCACTTCTCTCCAAAGTGGAGATTCATTCAGCTTCCCGTTTGCTGAAACTTGGAATTCCAGGCTTATGACTGACATTCAAATGTGAGCACGCTCACTGCTGCTGCGACTTGACAAACCAGTTTTGAGAAGAGGTGCCAGCTAAGTTTGTGCTTTGACTCCTGGGTGACACTTTGCAAAGGATAAAAACGGGAACATGACTTTGCTCCAGAGTGTCCCTCTGCTGAAACTCGTGCCTTCATGCTATGCTGCCACCGCGGTGTGAGAAAGTCAGAGTAAAGGCTTCTTGCAGGTGTGTAAAATGTTGGTCAGCATAAGGGTGCGTGCTGTTCTCGTCAGGACCTTGAAAAACAAACTCCCGATGCTGAGAAACAGCTCATGTGATCCTACAAGCTCCTTCTCTGTGTCATGGAAACTCTGTCTTTAGATACATTCGCTCTCTGCAGTGTCTCACGTTCCTTTTGTGCTTTATCAGATCTTATTTAACATGCTGTGAGTCGCTACTCTCCCTTTGTTTACTCTGCCATTAATCACGCAGACAGCTATGAAAACAAAAATACTTTTACACCAGCTGAGTGAATATTAAGCTAAAAGCAATCATTACACTGCAATCAGCTTGTTAGTGATTATCAACAACGTCCATGCTTTTTTCTCAGAAGCATTCCAGTTTAGTGAGTGGGGATATTTCTCTCAGTGTTTGCAGTTTGTCACCATGTAGCACTGAATACGTTTATTCAGACGCAGCTATTCGTGTCGCATCTGCTTTGCTTTATCTGACAGCTCCAGCTCCATGTGCAAAACAAACAAAGTGCCTATAAGCTATGGTAAGTTATTATAAATCAGAACAGAGACGAAAGAATGAGTTAAGCGATCGATAAGCTGAATAGCAGGAACGGGTTTTATAAATGGTGAAGGTGTCAGAGCTCTCTTGTTTTTCAGATGTTTGGAAGTAGCTTATCAAATGAGCATCAACAGGAAATAAAAGTGACAAATTGCAGTCTGGTTTAAATCTTCTTTAAATGCCTTTCAGCTTGTTTTTGTTTGTTTGCTTCTTGGTTTTTTTGTGGAAAGTGAAAAGGGTCCCAGGGTAAAACCCAAACAGTTGTCTGGGAAAATCTGTGTGTACTTCTGTTTCCACTATATGAAAGAGACACTGGGTGTCAGGGACCTGGGTCTGAGCGACTCAGGGACCATGAGCAGTGTGGACATCTATGATATCTTATACGTATGGTTGCTGCACTGTGCTGCTGTCCCCGTTTCCATGCTTACATGTATAGGCAGGTGTGTGTGTGTGTCGGTGCGGTAGGCTGGGCTACAGGCACCTTCAGGCCTGGTGAACGTGGCCCTGCAGCGTGACTGGCCACACCTAAAGATGATGCCACGCAGCTGATCAGCCTCGTCGGGGGAGCTATCTAAGAGTGTGATTGAGCTCCCACTGACGTGGGATCGTTGTGTGAGACTCCATGTCAGTGTCTTAGTGTAACAAGTTCAGTGTGTGTATGCCCGCAGTTTTATAGTGTCCTGGCGGCTGCTTCTATTGTTTCCCCCAGAGGAGCGTGGAACAGCAGAGAGCAGCGAGCACGGGGAGTGTGGTGACACGGGAGCGGAGAGCACTAAACACGGAGTTTTGGGAAAAGTCACAGGAGTCAGGGGAGCGCACTGGGATTTGTTGTGTTATATTTACTTCACTGTAAATAAATGCACTGTTCATCATAAAGTCCAGCAGTTGGGTCCTCCTTCCCCACATCCCCACGGTCTGCCATCACACACCGTGACACTGGGTAAAAAATGGTGTGAATTAAAGGACTCTGAAATATCTTTAAAATTGCACTAAAGCACGATGGAGGTGGCATCAGGGTTTGCAGTTGCTTTGCCTCCTCAGAGCCTGGATGCAATCATTGATGGTGGAAAACATGAAGCTTTTTGACAAGAGAATTTGAGGGCAGCAATACACCTGAAGAGTAGGAGGCATTAGGTGATGCACAGGCCACAGCCTCTGGAGCTAGAAAATCAAGCTGATGCTAAACTGCCAAACAGCTGGAGTTCCTCTAATGGCACCTGTGTACTAGGCCTCCCATTAAAACTGGACTCGAACTCTCAACCATGTCTTTGCTATTAGTGCCTGATTAAGGAACACAGCTTGCTGTGAGGTGCAGCCTGCCCATTAAGTTTTGTGTGGTGAAAATTCTGGTTTATTAATGCGTTACTGGTCTCTCATTTGCATCCACGTCTGTGTGTCAGTGCACCCATACAGTTTACAGGAACAGATAGCTAACCGTGCTTGTTAGCATTAGCTGATAAAGAAAGCTACTCTGGGGTCTAAATATGGTCAATTCTGGCTTCAGAAAACCAGCACGGCAGCAGCTGAAATGCTAACATTGAGGATTCAATAAGCAGAAAGCAGTGAGCTACATCACAGATGGAGGATCTTTGAAATAGAAAAAACAATCATGATTTCAAATGAGTCCTTTAAAATCTAAACCCAACTAAGATGCTGAAAGTTGGGCATTTTACCAAAACATATGGTGACTGACTCATTTTGGAGATACACTTATGTGTACAATAGCTATTCATATCTTGGTTTGGCTTTTGGAGAGCTGTATGGCTGACTATCTTTATACAGTCTATGGTGTGAGTTGGTGCATAGCAGTGACAGTGAGTACATAACAAGGACTGTTTGTGTGCAAAATCCTGCTGCTGTCATCACCTGCACCATCATCCATGAAGATGACTAAGCCAGGTCCAGAGGTAGCACCCAGGCCATCACATAACACCCTGCATGCTTGGTCTGAGGAGCTACTACAGTTTGGAACACACTTCCTTTCCCTTTTTGTCATTTTTCAAACTGGTCTCATCTCCACTACCTCTCTGCACTGCTGTTGATGAGAGATTTAAATCCTACAGTACACCCTCTACATGTCTGATGTTTACCCTTCTCTTCTGTCTGCATTGGCCTTGATCAAAATATTTTTCTGCTATCACATCCAGCAGGTTTCCATGCGTGACCTGTCCCGTGGTTCTTTCTTTTTTTTTTTTCCTGCTGCTGTACTTGGCACATCTATTTTCTGCTCTGTTCTCGTCTTCTTTCAGGCAAACTCTTCTCCTGCTAGTTCCTTGCTCTTCATGTTGCCTTCTGGCTCCAGTTATAATCTCAGTAGATGAAAAGAAATCTGCCTGAAACACTACTCCACCTATCAGTCAGCAGATAACCCACTTTTATACAGCTTAAGGTGGAAGCATTGACACAGAACAGCTATTTCTGTGCGTGTTAAGACCATCAAATCAAGCCTGGTAAATAATATACTTTTTTTGTTGCTAAACTGGGCTTTGGTGCTTTACTTCTGAAAAAGAAACATAATTTTCCAAGTTTTCTCGAATATTCCCTTGTGCTGTGTATGCTGCCAGGTGTGTGGGGGAGGATCTGTATGTCAAAGTGTTCCGAATGCTCCACAGGGAGTACTCACCTGTGAAGAAGAGAAAGAAGAACAGGTGTTGAGAACTGAACTTCTACATATCCCAGGGTGTTTTGCAAATCTGTCTCTCTCTGTCTCCTGGGTCAGAGTGACAAAAGCTTCCTACACCTGCACTACAGAGCAACTGTTGTTCACCAAATTGCTGTACACAGAATGAAGGAGTTTTCTTTCTTCATAACACGAATCTCCCTTTTCAAATGTCTTCATGTTGTGTTCTGGTTCCTTTGCTCAGAAGAAGAACATTTCTGTGGCAGCTTTTCAGTTCAATTAAATTTTATGTATACGGCGCCAAATCACAGCTGTTGTTGTGATTTGGCGCCTCAAGGTGCTTTATATGGTAAGGTAGACCCTACAGTAATACATACTGAGAAAATCCCAACAATCATATGACCCCCTATGAGCAAGCACTTTGGCGACATTGGGAAGGAAAAACTCCCTTTTAACAGGAAGAAACCTCCAGCAGAACCAGGCTCAGGGAGGGGCGGGGCCATCTGCTGTGACTGGTTGGTTGTGAGAGAAGGAAGACGGGATAAAGACATGCTGTGGAAGACAGACAGAGATTAATAACAAGTACTTTGAAATCCTTTTCTTACCTCTTAAGTCAAACATCTCTCAAAATTAATTACACCTGTGTAACTGTTACAGAATTAAGGAACAAGTTAGCTTAGAATTCATGGAATTCATCCAGTCATCAAGGAGAAAACCCTGTGAACACCACTTGGCAACAGCGGGGAGAAAGAACTCCCTCGTTAAAGGAAAAAACCAAGCACAATCCAATATCACAGCAAAGTGTGTAATAGATAGGCCAATTCAGCGTGTCTGTTTCACTCTTCACCTCTCCACAGCAGGAAAAAAACAGAGTGGAAAGAATTTGCATTACCAGCAGAGCAGAGGAAGGCATGACGTACATTCCAGGGTCCTTAATCACCAAAAAGGATTAAGCTAGGTGGCTGATATGTATGTATATGTAAACCAATGACTGTAGAAAACATGGACGACGCGACATTGTGCAAAAATGAAACCAAAATATCCCGCTTGTGGAGGCTGCCATCTTGCATTTTTGGAGTCTGCGCAGTAGTGTCTTGAGGTGGAGCGACTGTGTCACGCTCCCGCAGAGTAACAGAGTAACATAGTGTACGCTGTTAAGTGCCAGGAGGATTGCCAGGATTTATACATTGGGGAAACCTAACAACCTCTGGCAAAGCGGATGGCACAACACAGAAGAGCCACCAGGTCAGGCCAGGACTCTGCAGTCTATTTACACCTGCAGGCCAGTGGACACTCTTTCAAGGATGAGGATGTACACATCCTGGACAGGGAGGAATGCTGGTTTGAGCGCGGAGTCAAGGAGGCCATTTATGTGAAAAGGAAAAGACCATCTCTGAATCGAGGAGGGGGCCTATGGGTACATCTGTCACCATCTTACAATGCTGTGATTGCAGCCATTCCCCAACTCTCTGTGAATGGGACTAATGGACATTGATCAGTGGCCATTGATCAGCGGGCCTTGATCAATGGTTATGAGAATTTGCATAATTATGATGAAGGAACTGACCTCCCAGCCCATTGTTCCTTCACTGGGCTGGTTTCAGTCATTATGCAAATGTACTGTTTATAAGATTGGGGAAACCTGCAGTCAGCTGAGACTGAAGAAGTCACTTGGATGAGTGACGAAACATTTCTCCCACTGAAAACGCTACGTCCAGATGAACAGAATCAACTTTTGGAGATTTACTTACCTGGATTATTGAGCATGCATCAAGACGCTCAGGATGTCAGGTTAAAACAGTCGTTCGTGTCTTTGTAACGTAAACGCTGGCCCTCCTCTCAGAGCCTACGCTCTATCTGCTATTCCCGAACAGAGATACACAAGTTTCTCC
>NW_005187577.1:656858-670280 GCF_000239375.1 Pundamilia nyererei | reverse complement strand
AAAAAATAGCGTGCATCGGTAATGTGGACCCGTATGAAATAAGGCAGTGGAGTGGAAACCCAGACAGCCTACCGCCGTTGTCCTATCCCGATATCTTCGCTTACCCTGTCTGTGGAGTCAGCGCATACACGGCGAATCATTTTCGGAATTATAAATTCCTGTAGACACACATCTAGTTCTAGTTGGGTACAAGATTTGGCCATTTTTAAGCCTCCACATTGTGAGTACGTTGACCATATGACCAAGATACAGCCAGGTTGCCAGCTCTGCGTTGCCATGTAAATAGTTTGCATTTCATGTGTATGTACTTGCTAAGTACAGGTGAACAGATCTTGAATAAAAAAAAATAAACATAGTTTTCTTTTCTGTTTCATATTTCATATGCTGGTTTGCCTGCAATAATGCCAAATAATAAGCTACTCCGTCAACATGACGTGATTCTATAGCATCACACATTACGATGTTTTATCTAATTATCTATGACCTCGGCGCATTCGAAATACACTAAAAGTCTATTAAGAGAGATATGAATTTATTTAGAACTCACCGGAAAGAAAATGCTGCGAGCAAACCAACAAAAAATTGGGGATGGCAGAGAACTCGATATCCGCTCATCTGACCGCTGCAATCCAAGCCTGACATCTTCGTTTAGTAATATCGGATACATGAAATCCCTCCCGTTGCCTCCAGGAGAGGAAACGATTAAAAGTGAGCCCATTTTCCAGCTTCTTGCCTTCCCTATTGTGTGATCTAACGTTGCAACCGACAACACAGCACGTACGAACCATAGCTGAAGCTTCCGTGTACTTTCTTTGGCCTACTGTCATGGCGGGAGGGGGCGTGGCCCAGCTCCCGCGATATCACGCTCCAAAGCCCTATTGTGTCCCCAGGAGAAGTGTGGAGCGCCAGACAGCAGCCAGCACGAGGGGTGCTGAGACACGGGAGCGGAGAGCACTGAGACACGGACTATTCACAGAGAGACACGACACGGGAGTCAGGGAAAGAGCACGGGGATTTATTGTTGTTTTGTACCATACACTGTAAATAAACGCACTGTTTGTACATAGAGCACCGCGCCTGGGTCCTCCTTCCCCACACCTCCCACGGTTTGCCATGCTAAACCGTGACAAAATCAGTGTGATGAGAACTACTGATAACAAAAGAAAGAGTCTTTGGAAAAAATTTATCTGAGGAGAATTAATTTTTTTTAGTCCCATCCGCTAACATGGAGGAGGTGGGGTTTATGACCTATACCACAGCCAGACACCAGGGGGCGATAGAGACGTTTTGGCTTCATTTTTGGGGAGCTGTCGAGTCATCCATGTTTTCTACAGTCTTTGATGTAAACATGTAGTAATCTCTCTTTCAATGCTTTTCCTGCTGGCTTGAAATAAAATATCTCCCTCTGCTGGTACTGCAGCTTACTGCAACTTCTGCATGTGCCTCTTTCACACGCAAAGTGTGAAATGACCTGGTTGTGGAACATAAAAAAAAGAATAGAATCATAAATGAAACTTAAGTAAATACTGTTAGCACTTTCTTCGATCTCGTCTGGCTTTTATAACAGCCTGAACTCTTTGGGCTATGCTAATTAAAAACGATATTCTCCATCATGATGGTTCCAACTTTCTGAAATAGAGGTCACAGGAAGGATGCAGTTTTATCATGGATCATTTCCTCCAATTCCAACATAAATGTTCATTTGGACTGAGATCTAGACTGTTTGTGGGCCATTTCATTGAGGCCTTTCCCGAGAAAAGCTTTAGAACTGATGTCTGGCAAAATGCATTATCATCCTAAAAAATGAATGCATCTCCAGTGAGCCTAAATTCTGTCAGTGGGATAACAAAAGTGTCCAAAATCTGTAAGCTGTGCACTTACAGTTGAGGTAATGGCTCCCCTGGGCTTTTCCCTGACATGCAAACCCATATCACAAATGAGTGGGTGAATTCATTCTTTTCTTCCAGTAGTCATGCCTGTTCCACGTGTCACTGGAATGGCACCACACAAAGGTTCCAGCATCATCTCCTTAGCTAATACAGATTTATCAGTGAACATCACTTTGCACCAGTCATCCACAATCCACCACTGCTTCTCTCTGCACCCTTTAACCTTGTTTTCTTCTGTTTAGCTATCAATGCTGGGCTTTCTTGGCTTTTATGGACATAAATCCACCTTCTTCACTTCTGTCACACTGACTGCTGACAGTTATTTTTCATTTATTTTGTTGTGCATTTTTCAGATATCAAAGGTATATTGCAGTGGCCTATCTACTGGCATATTATTATTTTCTTAATCTTCCTGCTTTATTTGTATTTGCACACTCCATGTTGGGTTTACGGCTTAAATTCGTTCTGTAATCTTTTCCACTGTATTAACCGACAGCTCTCTTGCCATGCTTCCTTTCAATCAGCCAGGTGCAATAGCTCTGCAAAATTTCACTTTTTAACTGCAGACTAATTTGCATATTCAGATTTATGTAGGTATTTGTTTTAAAAAGATAATTCCATATTTTTTCATTTACTCGATCTGGGAAAAAATGTCTTTAATCTGAATAATTTTTCTTTTTTATCAAGCAAGAATGTCCAGCTATGTAACATAAAATGGTTTGGGGTCATATCTGTGGTTTGTTTATTTACCACAAAGTAAAAAAGGCTGAATAAACATCCTCCAAGTGTCTAATGTCCCTGGTCCCCATATTTTCCTTTCCTTCCTCCTTTCTTCCTCTCTCCTTTGTTTCTCCTTCTCCCGCTCATTCCTTTGCTGTGAATGTGTGTGAGTGAGCAGGTCTTACTGTCTCTGTGAGGTCCTCCTGGAATCATGTCGTCCTTCCAGTTCTCAATAGATCTCTGTCTGCTGCACCTGCTCTCCTTAAGCTCATTACCCATCTGTGTATATAAGGAAGCCTTCCGCTCTGCACCCGATTATCAGAGGTGACAATAAGTACACACATTCTGTACTTAAGTAGAAGTATAGATACTAGTGATGTCTGTATTCTACTAGTCTGCAGTTTACTAGTCTAGTAAAAGTTACAGTACTGATTCAACTTCTTTACTCAAGGAAAAGTTTAAAAAAAAATACAGGCTCTGTACTCAAAGTAAGAAAGTAAAAAGCAGCTCTTTGGAATCTGGTTTCTACCAGATATTTAGGGCAAAGCTAACTGGACCTCTTGCTATATTAATGTAATAATAAAATAAAATCAGTAGATGGGAATACAAACTTTATTTTCGTCTAATTTTTAATCCTACTTGTACTGCCAACATTGCAGAGGTTGACTTTTCGTCTAAACAGAGGGATTCAGCAGGTGGTGGGACCCTAAATTCGGTTTTATTGGCTCAGTGTGAGGAAAAGAATCACAACTCAGTAATTTCTAATCAGAGCTTCAGTAGATTTTCCATATGTACAGGCTGTGATCAGCTGATCTGGGCTACTGCTGCTCTCTGTGGATGTACACGGCTGAATTCAATAAGATGTCAGCAGATGTTTCATAACGTGTCCTGGCTGATTTCCATCCTCTATACTGACAGTACACATAGAGCTGGGCGTGATTTTTTTCATATCACGATATGGGTTTTTTTTTTTTCATTTCAGGCGATAACGATATATATCACGATATAAGCCAAATAACTATATTTGTAAGATTTAAATGTGCCGTTGCTCACAAGTAAAATGTGAAATAATCAGCAGCTTGTTTTGATTTAAATATTTATTTCCCATAATAAGTTCAACAGGGTAGATGTACTTAAGGAACATGAGACTTTTTCAGATAAATAAAGGCAAATATTGCAAACTACACAAAAGGCAGCCGCTAAAGCGTTTAAGTTTCAAAATAGAACAAACGAAACAGACTAAATTGTCAATTCCACTTAGAAACAAAGTATTAATTCTAAAAATAAATCTTAGTTTGTTTTACAGAAGAACAGACAAAACTGACTAACTTTTGTCAATATCGAATAAACTGAGAACTAAAAGGAAATTCTCAATCTCTCCTTGTTGTATAGCTTAGCTTTTAAAACCGTTTTAACAGTTACTTTAGTCTGACAAAAGCCGAATGACGAATTAGCGCTTCCAGTCAGAGATTGAGCATGCACCGGTTTATTGTATTTCCAGACTTGCTTTCGGCACATTTACAGTGCGCACTACTCTGTTTTTTGTCAGACTTGATAAGCGAAATACCTTCACACTATGGAACTTCTATGGCTCTTCCGTTCGACAGTCTCTCCGGCATTGGAACCATCATCTGTTTTCTCTTCGGTAACCTGGTCACCCAAGCTCTCGGTTGATTTTTCTCTAGTCAGCACACTCGTTTCCTCCATTAGGAGGGTGGCTGGCTGCTTCCCAAACAAATACACATGTGAGGCTTGGCTCTTGTGCTGTACGTAACAAGTCACGTGACGTGACACTTGCGCTGTGATTGGTTCAGCTCTGCGCTACTTTATTTGGATTGGCTGTTCTTTTTTTTTTTAACAGGACAAGAGCGGTGAGGTCTATCGCAATAGTTTAATTTTTCTATCGAGAAAAAGTTATTTCGCAATACATATCGTTATCGTTATATCGCCCAGCTCTAAGTACACGGTTTGTCCTGTCTGCAGAATCACAATACTTTATTAATCCCTAATAAATATAAATGACTGACATTTGACTCTAACCTGTGAACTTTGTCATTTGCTATTTTACTACAGGGCGTTTGCAGAAAGATGTAACTATTGAAGAGTTTACAGTGTGTTAGATGGAGGAGTTGTGCAGGGAGATGGCCACAGACAGGAATGACTTCCTGTGTCGTTCAATGGTGCTTTTTAATAATCTCAGTCTATCACTGAACGTGCTCCTGTGACTTCTTCACCTGTGACTTCTTCACGCCAGCATGCCATGGAGTGGGTGGGAGGTATTATCCAACATTGTCCGTACCTTGGACGACATCCACCTCCCAGACACCACCCTAATGGAGTCTAGCTCCATTTACAACATTACTGGCCTTGCAGATCAGTTTATTGAGTCTGTTGGCATCAACGACCCTCAACCTGTTACCCCAGCATGCAACAGCATAGAGGATAGCACTGACCACAACAGACTCACAGAAAATCCTGAGCATTGTCAGATGTTGAAGGACCTCAGCCGCCTCAGAAAGTAGAGACGACTCTGGCCCTTTCTGTAAAGTGCAGTGGTGTTTTTAACCCAGTCCAGTTTATTATCTACATATAATCCGAGGTATTTATGGTCCTCCACAAAATCCACATTGACCCCCTGGGTTGAAACAGGGGTCAAAGTTTTCTTGGTGTTCCTAAAGTCCACAATCCAAACTTTGTTCTGTGCCACGTTGAGCTTCAGATGATTCTGCTCACACTACATGATTTTCAGACTTTAAATAAGTTTGTTTTGCAGCAGGTTTCATGATATGAAAAAAAAACATAATGTCACGTGTACAGACCCGATATCTGGTTTCAAACATGTAAGCTTTAAATATACAGCTTATCCAACCCCACTGAGCGGTCCTTTAAATCTAACCTCTCTTCTTCCTCTCCTGTCCTGTCTTTCTTATCTTTCTCCATCTCCGAGTGAAGTTAGCTCTCTGAACCTTGAGCTAGCAACACACTCTGCAACAAACTGAACACAAACAGTTTGTGTGTTGCTGATGTTTGTTGAACTCATAGAAATGCTGCATTTGAAATGACCTGAAACAACATGTTATTCCCTTTAACATGTTGTTTCAGGTCACTTCAAAGCATAAATGCTCACTCGCCTCCTGTACAGCTAGCTAGATGCTGAAGTAGCCTAATCATACATACCTGCAGTCGTTCCAGTGTTGCAGAGACGAGGAATAATAGCTCCCACTTAAACCAAAAGTAATTAAAGTAAGTAAGTAAAAGAAAATTTAAGGAGTAGAAAGTTCAGATACTTGTTTGAAATGTAGGAACTAAAAGTAAAAAGTAGTCAGAAAAAAACTACTCAAGTAAATGAGTGTTTGTACTTTGTTACTTCCCACAGCTTTGTTAGTGGTAGCACTGATAGTTCCTTTCTTTCTTTTAGTTCATGTTTTCTCTTTTGTCACAGCTCTGAAACACCGATGGAAGCCATCACTGTCTGCCTGTTCCATCATCAGCCCAGCTGCCCTTGCTCTGTGAGCCCCATCACCAAACCCTTCACACTTTCTGTAGATAAACCTGTTAAACGTGTCCCAACTCCAAGTTCGCTTCTGAGTCAACCAAACTTCTTCTGATCATGGCAATTATTTCTCAGAATGTTAAGGTGATAGTAGGCTAAATGTCAGTCTTTCTGTGACTGGTAAAATTCAGGTTTTCACCCACGTCTACAAGATTTCTGGCTCGGTTAGTGGTCATTCATTTTAGAGTAAACCTGGGAACTGAACTTTAAGCATTCTCTCTGATTCTCACAAATAACTACTTCAGTTTTATTTAGTTGGAAAAACAGGCCAAAATACAAGGTACACAAAATAGCAGACAAAAAGTTAATGACATGCAATAGTGACATGTAAATTCACAAGTTAAAGAAGACTCCAGCAGCTTGACCTTATAGCAGGATAACCACAAGGTTCAGGGTCACCTGATCCAGCCCTAACTATAAAGTTTACTGCCTATTCTTAAAAGTAAAGACAGTGTCTGTCTCCCGAAACCAGGGTGGATCTAGATGAGAGGGGTCTAAAACTTGAAGGCTCTGCCTCCCATTATAATGTTAAATACTACAGGAAACACAAGTAAGCTGGCAGTGTGATGGCGAAGCTCTCTACTGGGACTAACGACAAGGTCTTTTAGATCATTTGGGATTAAATTCAATGTTGGATTTAAGAGGGCAGCTAATATGAAGAGAAGCTGAAGGCTTTCATGGGCCTTTTAGAACAACTTGGTAATATCCAGTCTAGACATAACAAATGTATGAACTCATTTTTCAGCATCACGCTGAGACCGAATGTTTTTCTTTAAACAATAATGCACAGACAACAGGAAGCTGTCCTGGACGTCTGCTCATTGTGCAGCCTGTCAGAAGTCAGTAAGGTAATACTTTACACCACCACCAGCTGCTTTTATTTACACAAAGAGCACTTCCATTCTGAGCATCCCTGTCCATCTAAGGAGATGTTGCTGCACACCTTACACACACAATTTTCCTTGCTCTGCGTTGTGTTGTACCCTCATACTTGGCTGTGTGTTCTGTCTGCCTGTTAAGCCTTGTCATGATTCCCAGTCTAGTTAGTTTTCTGTTCTTTTTGGCGTCCACCAAATAAAGCTGTTCTGAGTTTAGTTTTGCCATCTTGAGTCCTGCACTTGGGTCCTCCGTTCCTGCCTGCTGCACACAGACCATGACAATATATGATGCATGATGTCTTATGATCTGTCACTTTGTGTTTGATAGCAGGAGTTAGGGCAGGGATTACAAAGGAATGAAAAAGTAGTGTGAAACTAAAGAAATAAAATAAAGAAAACATTTTCTTAAATGATGGTGAGAAGTAAAGTTTATCAAGAATACAGAGAGGCTGTACACCTGCTTCTTCTTCTTCTTCTGAAAAGTTAGGAAGTAAAATAATCAGATAAATATGTAAATAAACAAATAAATATAGCTGAAAAAGCCCACAGAAATACAGAAGTCCACTGGTCTCTAAAATAAGCTAAAGCAACACATGATCAGCAGTTTAAAATGCATATGTGTGTGTTTTTAACACTAGATGGCGCCATCAACCCAACCATCAGCTCTGAGCGACTCAGCCTCTTCATCTTTAGGGCAATGATACAAAATTCAATTATTTGTACCTTGACAGTATACTTTGTGGCATCTGTTGCTTTACTGTAAATCTCAAGAAACCCTGTTTAAAAAAAAGATTGCAATGAGTTATACGCTAAATATATTTTCATTTTAAGTCTGATAGAATTAAAAAATTTCAAATTAAATGTTTAAAAAAGGCAGAGAAAAGAATTAAAGATACAAAGATATGGGGCAGGGGATGCCTCTGAATCTGGAACTGAGTACTTTTACATTAGTACTTTAAGTGCATTTTGATGCTATACCTGTACTGTATCACTGAAGTAAAGAAGCCCGTTTCATAAAATTGTTATTCTATACAAAACCATATTACTAATAAGCCACATAGCATTCATTTGTGTGCTGTTTTTTCACTACATAAAAATAATGTCTGTAGTAATTATGGGATTATTAGGAGGAAGACATTAATGCCATAAACGTTTAATGTACTGCTGTATAAACTGTCTCCTTCCTTCCTGTATTCCAGTCTGTGTTTAGTGGAGGAGGACCCCGGGTTTCCTTCTCAGCACATCCTGACTGGGTGGAGCTCCTGGATGACAGTGGTTTTCCTGCTTGAGGCTCAAACAGGCCTAAACTATTCAGAGTTATTTTAGAAGTTTCATCCCAAATCCCTGTGGGTTTGGTCATCATGTGTCTGGCAGGGTTTTCTCTGTGCTCACATTATTTTCATGTCATTCTGGTACATTTCCCTTTAACGGAGAGGCTGAGGTGGTAGTCATTTGCAAGCTGTTTGTTTTAATTTTGAACATAAAGCCAGGTAACACTGAACTTGACCCCTAATTGAGTCAAGCATTCTAATTAATCAGTATTATGCAGCTCTATGTATGCAGTGCATTGGGTAAAAATGAAAAAATGGAGCAAGCGTGACCCAAAAATAAGATCACACAGACAGTTGGAGGACAATTATAACAAACATATTTTGACACACAGTTTATAAATGTCAAATATCTGTGTATATTTGTGATTTCTGCAGCTGTCTTCCTTTCCTCTCATAATGCCCTTCATCCATCAAGCTGCTTCCTTCCTTTGTCTCCTTCCTTTCGTTCCTTCAGACCAAACAATAGTTAACATGAG
Source organism: Pundamilia nyererei (assembly GCF_000239375.1). NCBI lineage: Eukaryota > Metazoa > Chordata > Actinopteri > Cichliformes > Cichlidae > Pundamilia > Pundamilia nyererei. The sequence goes on along the minus strand of NW_005187577.1, from coordinate 661,433 downwards.
TGAAAACATCATTAACGAAGCAAAAACAGGCACGATATCAATTCAACCTCCTAGGACCCTGTGTCCACATATGTGGACATCACATTTTGGGTTATTTAGACTAAAATACTCAATTTTGCTCTACATGTGCCTGATATCCACTTACGAGGACATTATACTGCTACTGTTCTATGAAAATTTTAATATCCTCATATGTGGCTCTTATTTTTCTTAAAAACAAAAATATGGTTAAAAAAAATCTGGTAATTCTTTGTTTTTACATTCATCGGGCCCCAATATGCCCAAATATCAAAGAGAAATTAAAAATGCATGCTGTGGAAGAGTTCGGGGCTTAGTAGGTTAAATTACACCATAATTATTTTATATATTAATAGGTGCCTGCTAATATAATCTTACTGTGGTCTGTAGTCACTTTAATAAACGTTTTATAGAAAACGAAGATTTCTAAATTATGTCAGTTTGTATTATGGCTGTCTCAAAAAAAAACATCTCCTACACTGCATAGCCTTTCCACAGTGTCTACTCTTTCATATACATATGGTGAAAACTGTCTTCTAGAGTCCTCTGCATTGATTGTTGCCAATGATACACTTAAGGAGGTACCCGAAATGTAAAACACCTACTTGAGACACAGATAAAAAATAACACTTTATTCATGTGTTAGAAGATCATATTGCATGGGGTGGTGGGGGTTGGAGAGTTAACTTAGGAACAGAGTTGGGGTCCCAGACTCAGGAGATATAAGTTGGGGTTTTTCTTACAGCTGCGCCAGAGCTCTGAGGAAGTGGCACTAATATGAAAACTATTACCAAGCTTTTAACACAGACTAAAAGGCCAGCTGTCTCACAGTCTGTCTGGCAACAGTTTAGGGTTTCAGTGCACCAAACTCTCAATAATCAGTCAACATTAACAGAGGAAACATCGAGTGAGGGAAATACTCCACATCACCTGCTCTTCACTAATGTATCCAAGACACTGTGTAGTTCCCAGAGCCACACGCACAATCACTGAACAGTTTGTCGCACCTCCGCCTCCCTGTCCCGCTGTCAGCCATCTGCCCATCTGCTTTCACTGACATAGCTGCCAGTGTGTAATTTAATCAGAGCCCTTTTTACCAGCATGCTCGTGTCACACTGTATGGATTCACACTCTTTAAGCTATCTGGAACTGAGAGGCTGACTGCTGTCGCTTCATCTTTGGGTGCTAATTAAAAACATCTGGAGCAGAGCTGGAGGGCAGCAGAACATGTGGCATCAAACTGCAAGACTGAGCCAGTGACCCCTGCACACACCTTCACAATGCTGACCTTAGACCTCTGTCACTCTGTGATTTCCACTGAAGACTATTAGGAGTGCAGAACAGCAGGCTGATGCACAGGAGGCGCCCTCATTAGTGACGGAACGACACACATGACATTTTTCCAAAGAACTGCTCCTTAATAATGTGTTTGACAGTTTAAGCTGCCACACGTCTCCAACACCTGAATTTCTCTCTGGTTTCCGCTCTACTTGTTATTATTTTTATGACGACAAAAACTTCTAACTCAGACTCTCTTTAGTTATTTTGCTGTCGTTTCATTATTTAGAAAGGATGAGTGTCTTTGAGTACTAAAAGTTACCCGACAATTCTTTTTTTAAGTATCTTTAGTCAATATCTCCGAGTCAGAATAACTATCATAAGGGGCTCAAAATGCTGTAAACATGCTTTCATCGTTATGGCCAAAGGAGGGAGGAAAAACATGTTTCAGTGTAACATTTGTCACTGCAGTGCAGCAAGTTATTGTACTGAAGTCAGTAATCACTTTATGGTTACAATTATCTTGTTGCTTGCATCACAAAGGTTGTTGAGTTGTCTACACACCAGCATCGAATGTGTCCTTTTCTTCCTGCTCAGTTGTGCTACAGTCAGCTGATTGTGGTTTGTGTGCAGTGAGGAGGACAGTGGTGGAGCGGTATCTAACTTTTGAGAAGCAGAGATTTGCAGATTTTTATATCAGCAAAGGACAAAGTGCAACGGTAAAGTGCAAAATGCATCAAAGTATTATACTGCTAACACAACAACATCGACTGTTTGCAAACATCTGCTGAGGGACGAGGAGTCAGGCTTGTAGCATTGTAGACTTCATTTCTACCTTTACATGTCTCTACGGTGGAATCACCGTGGGGACACTGAAGTCTCTTTGGACTGGCTTTAAACCACTTTTTGCTTTATGTTAGGAGCATTGTGTTCAAGCTTAAACAATAAAAGAAAGAGTGTATGTGTTGGCGTGGAAGACTGTAATGGTATGTGACAGCACACTTCAGGTTATGTTAGTGAGTAAAACAATCGTGACGTAATGAGTAGTGTAATAAATTACTTTCTTCGGAGAGTAAGAAAGTAATGCATTGCGTGACTTTTAAGAAAAGTAAAGTGTAATGCTTTATATTTTCGACTACGGACCCCAACAGTGAAAACGACAACAAACAGAAAACCTTCAATAAAAACGTGCAGAACAACACAGAGAGACACATAATGGCCTCCATGAAGCAAACAGACCAAAGTAAATTAAAAAGAGGCTTTAACACCCGCACAGTCTTTGAAAGCAACACAGCAGCACAACAGAAAACACGAGAAAGCAGGAAACATACCCTTTTAGTCATGGTCGTCGGTTCTTGGGTGCTTGGGTCTAGGTTTTTGTTCTGTTTGGTTCTGAGAAGTAATTGATTCATTTAGTTTTCTTATAATAGTATAGCATATAATAGTAATATTTTGCATTTCCTTGTGCTTTTAAGTTTTGATATTTACTAATATTATGATCTCAGACGACACATGAGCAACAAGTATAAGTTTTTATGGCAGCTTTTATATTGATACTTTTTATAATTTAAATGTTTTATTGTTTTTATTATTCGCCAAAAATGGCGAAGGTATGAAAGTGAACCACTTAATAAAGCAAAGCAGTAGTGTTTGTAGAATCCTCAAACCCCAGCGTGCATTCAAATGTAATTGAAATGGGCCGTTTCCTGTTTTTCTTATTTTATTTTGAAATCTTAGCGGAAGTTGTGTTCTTGGTGCCTTTTTGCTAACTTGTTTGTAGAGGGAAACTTTTCTCCAAGGTTCGCGCTCCTCCTCTTCACGCTCCTGACGTGCAGCCACTTCAGCGGCGTACTCTTTAAGCATTAGCCGCTTTACGAAGTCATCTCTCGGGCTTTTTTCACTTCTTTTCTTAAAACCACCGAGCAAAAGCCTTTCCTGCTATTTTTCAGTGGAAATTCAAAATAAATTCCAAGGAATCAACAGCGTGGACCGAGGCGGGATGGGGCGGTCCAGTTGAAGTTGCGAGCTAAAGACAGGCTGAGTCTCCTCCGGTGCTCCCACCACAGTAACGCCAGTCCCCGCCTTGGAGGCCATGGGCTGCGGCTTGCGAAAACTAGAAGACCCGGAGGATAGCAGCCCCGGGAAAATCTACTCCACCTTGAAGAGACCGCAGGTGGAGACCAAAACAGACACCGTGTACGAGTATGTACTGCTAGACTTCAGCTTGGAAGGTAGGCGTGTGGCATATTTAATCCATCAATCGATTAGCTGACAGAAAATGTCTTGTTTGAAGATGTCCCATCAGTGTTTTAGAGCTGCACATATTTCTTATAACGATGATATTCATCCTCTGTTGCTTCACACTCTGAATACAAACTACAGCAAAGATAAACGGAGTGACAGAAAATGACCCACTAACAGTTTCTGATAGTCCGTCGCTTTTTGTGTTGCAACATCATATTCATGAGCACATAGCAGGTTTTCTTTGTCTTATCAGAAATCTATTTGCGTAATCTTATTGTTTATACTGATATTGGAACATGTTTACTGTTTTATACAGCAAATGATTCATGAGAAAAATTTTACATTTAACTTTTAACATTTTCCAAGTGCTTCAAAGTTAAAACGATTAGTTGATTAATCAACTGATTGACAGCAAATGGATGGCAACAGTTTTGGTGGATTCTTAACCTGATGCTCAGAACAAATGAAGCAACTTAAAAACAAACAAAAATATCATTGTATTATTATTGTTTTTATTATTATTATTATTATTATTATTATTATTATTATTATTATCATTATTATTATTATTATTAGTAGTAGTAGTATTAGTGTCTGCTCAGTGATTGACTTTTCCTCCTGTCACCATGTCACAGGCTGGACAGGGCAGAGTCATGTGACAAGATACAATGGGGAAGTATTAACAGAATTTAAAACCAATAACAGTAATCAACACGGGCAGATTATATCAGTTAGAGGATCTGAAGAGGTTAATTTTTAGCCAATCTCCCAGCCTTACAATCAAGTATGCTGTGAGATGTTCTTGAGCTGAGGCAGTGATTTGATTATTCAAAATGTTGATTGAACATTTTTGGTCAGCTGTTGTAGCTGTAGGCTTGTTGTCAGTTTTTCAAATTAAAAGGACTAAACTATGGAAGCCCGTTTCCGCCACTAAAACAAAAAAAAGCTAGTATCCATAACTCGAAATTTCGAGTTATTTTCTCGAAATTTCGAGTTATTATCTCGAAATTTCGAGAAAATAACTCGAAATTTCGA
>NW_005187577.1:652460-656497 GCF_000239375.1 Pundamilia nyererei | reverse complement strand
TCGAAATTTCAAGAAAATAACTCGAAATTTCGAGAAAATAACTCGAAATTTTGAGTTATGGATCCTTTTTTTTTAGTGGCGGAAACGGGCTTCCATACTAAACATTTGGCTGTTTTTTGTATTCTCCTCTGTTTTATAAATGTATAAAGTGCATATTTTTGGGGCTGTTGCTTAGATAAGACAAGTGCACCTAATTCAGTTGCAGTTGCATCTCTAGTTTACTTCTGGTACCTCTTACACTGGCCTCAAAGTAAACCATTGTTGCTAATTTTAATGGACCCTTCAGCTGAACAAATAGTTCAGGTTCTTTCCCGTTTCCTCTTAACAAAAGCCTGAAAGTGTTCCTTTTTCTAATTCAAGCATTCCTCTTGTTTATTTGGCCCTAAAATAACCATAAATAGCAAACGTTATGATACTGTAGTTTGTTATTCCCCGGGGAAAAGTGTAATAAAAGCACCTTACAGCCAGACAGGAAGCATCTGATGTCCAGATCACTGTTTTAGAAAAAAGGAAATGACCTGTTAGTTTACTTTCAAGTGTTTAGCATACATGTAATGAGTTAGCATCTAACTCTTGGTTTCTCCTGGTAACAGGGCTGTTTGCCTAGCCTATCATGAAATAGGTCACCAAAGGTTTTTTGTTTTTGTGCCCTCCTCCCTGCCTTTGCTAGTCACTTGTTACCTCAGCAAACACACAGACACACAGATTGACGTACCTTCTTATGCAGTTAAATGCAGCATCCTTCCAGAGTAAACAACACCACCTGCTCTGATGTGGAGTTTCATTTGAACATATGCGAAGGTTGCTGTTTTTCAAGGCTAATCCCTTCATCTGGTCTCCCGACTGGCTGTTTTCAGTGTGACCTATTTGGAAGGAAATGGTGATTAAGTTCTGAATGGGAGCTGAGCACGTAAACGTCAGGCCAGCACAATGATGAATTGGGGGAGAAGTACTGCGGCCAAAGTTAGAGGAGGTCAGGGGAGCAAAGTGCTCCTGTTGTGCTGTCTGCAAGAAGGTAGCAGTAGAAGCTACCATTGTCTGAGCTGTCATTATTGACTGATAAAGCTGCAGATTTCTCTGCACTATTATAGTTACTATTATAATCTTTGTTATTTTTGTAGTAGTAGTAACAGTAGTAGTTTTGGTGAAATGTATTATAAAATTAGTGGCTAAGTATAGGATTTTTTTTTGTTTTGTTTTTTGCTAATACGCCACGTTAATGTTTCATTAAGATTTTAACTCCTGCCTTAGATAGTGACAGTTAACCATAATATCTGAACACAGCCTTAAACATCTGCAGTAGTAATATTGATCCGTATAACACTGATTGAACATTTGTTCATCAGAATCATTACTTTTACTTTAACTGCACTTTACTAATAATACGGATGATCTGATATCCTCGTGTTGGTGTTGTTCCCAGACCATCATGAAAATGTTGTTCCAGGTTCAACATTGCAAGTGACCAATCACATTGTTGTGACGTTATTCTTTTGCGCGCCAAGCCATTCGTGCATTTATGAAATTGCAATGTTGCAAGGACAATATCAATTCTGCTTACTGTTTATTAAAGGGTTACGGTTAGGGTTAGGGTCAGGGTCCGTTGATCGGCGGACAGAGGCAGTTTCACGCAGCTGTAGAACAGTTTTTTGTTTTACGCCGCTTTTTCCCGAAGTCGCAAAAGTATGACGTCACAACATTCTGATTGGTCACTTGCAATGTTGATCCTGGAACAACATTTAGTATGATGATCTGGGAACAACACCAACACGAGGATATCAGATCAACCTAATAATACACAGTCTGACTTGTAGTGAGGTGTTTTCGTAGCATGTTATTGGTACTTGTATTTAAGGAACGGTTCTAAAAAGTAGTTCAGATGGTGATTAACTTTATTAGTATACTTTAGATACTACATAACATATGGGTGAATAAAAGTAACAGGTTCGTTGGATTGTTCTATATGTTCTGTGGAATCTTTAATGTTGCCATGGGAATTTTTCTTGTTGACAGCTCTGTGTATGACCCACCAGCAGTGGGTTCATGACCCACTGTGGAAAATTATTTTAAATCTTCTGGTTCTCTGAGCCAGTCATGAGCGGGCAGTCATGGGTTTTGCCCTCAGACACACTTATAAATACAGTATTTTAGACAGAGTGTGTGTGAGTCATAGATCTACTTTAGACAAACTCTGGTTCACATGAGTTACAACAATAATGAGCTTTGTGAGGAGTCCTTGCTTCACAGCGGATTCATTTCTGTAACACAAAATTAATTTGTGCTCAGCAGCAAAGTGATGGATCACACCAGGGCTAGTGGGCTTAAATGACAATAAGAGTATTAATAAACAATCTGAAGTTATCCTGTAAATCTCGGTCACTTATATCTCTATCAAACCTCGACACGAGGCTCAGAAGCGCTGCATGTTTATGACTGTTTGTCTGAAGGGGGCTTCTTTTCTTTTGTGAGTTAAGTGTGAGAATAGCACATTAATGTTCAGGCTTCCTGTATTCTTGGATCCGTGTCATGGAATCTCACTTGAAATGTGCAAATATCTCTTGCTGAGTGTGAAGCTCCATAATTGGCACAGCTAAAGATAAACTGGAATGATTCCAGTCTGTGAAGGTCTAGTACAGACTGTTAATCTCCCCATTTTATGATTTTGTGTATTTAAAAAAAGGGGTGTGTGGGGGGGTCTGTAGTGGTTTAGTCAGTTGGATTTCTTCTTGCCAAATGAGCCACGAAAATGATCCTCAAAAAGCCAATCTGTGCCACCAAATGTGCACCACATTTACTGGCTGGTGATCAGATTTCAGTTGGATTGTTTTTAAGGACAGATTTTATGTAGGTTTAATGTTTGAGAGCATGACTAACATTCCTGATGAGCACCTGGCCTGCAGATGTCTTACAGCCACCAGAGGTCAGGTTGAACTGTATCCCTGTGCATATTTATTTATGAAACACATCAAATCAAATCACTTCTATTGTCACATCACATGTGCTGGTACACTGGGACAGCACATGTGAGTGAAATTCTTGTGTGCAAGCTTCACAAGCAACAGAGGTGTGCAAAATACAATAAGAATCTGAGAATTATGAGGATAAATATATGTACAAATATAAGAATGTATGCGCTTTACTGAATATGTATATATATACACGTGTGTGTGTGTGTGTGTGTGTGTGTGTGTGCATATATATATAAAATAAAATACACAATATACAGAGGTAAGCAGTTGGATCGCTGGGTATCTTTATGTTTGTTTAGTATTTAGGTAGATTTTTGTTAGTACCTCTAAAAATTGTGTTGTTTGTCCAGTATTATGCCAAATGTTGGGAAATGTAATATGAACATAGGAAACATCCCACAGTGAAGTGCACTAGTGAGATTGTGGGGCAGTGAGCAAGTCGGCTCTCATCCAGTTATAAAAATATTTAAATGTAACCTTTCTCATTTTGCCCAGAATACTGTTTATTCATTTAATTAGTTTGTCAGTAATTTGGCTCATCCTGAATAAGGTTGAGTTACACTGGACATTGGTGTCTCACTGGCAAACAGGAAGTGACACATTACAAAGCTGTATGGTGGAGGCGGGTAGTTGGGTCCTTACTATGTAAAATCACCTTGACACAGCTGTTGTCCTGAACTGGTGCTATATAAGTAAAACTGAAGTGACTCAACAGTACTCTGAACAACCCAAATGTCACATTTTGGGTTTAAGAGCTTTGCTCGTTGTTGTTAGCTCAGCCTCACTGCTTTCTCACTGAACAGAGCAGAGAGGGTGAGTGTGGTGCCTGTGCTGGGAAAACAAGACCTCATTGTTAAAGGGTCCTGTCCTTGGCTCAGAGGGCCTTTTTGAAGGAAACAAAATCCACTAAATATGTATGAAAATCTTTAGATTATTATTATTTTTAAGTAGGATCACAATTGGATTTCATAAATTCAATTCAATTTTATTTATATAGCGCCAAATCACAACAAAAGCCGCCTCAAGGCGCTTCATAGATACAGAGAAAAACCCAACAATCATATGACC
>NW_005187577.1:640093-643274 GCF_000239375.1 Pundamilia nyererei | reverse complement strand
AACTCTTTGTTAATCCCCATCACACGCACACAGTCTTCAAGTGACCTTAATTTGTTGCTTTTACAGTATTATAGATTTCTCTAAAATTAATGCAGAAAGTGTAACTTGCTTTGGCTCTGTAATTCCAGAACCTTAGATTTTCTCCCTGCTGATCGTTTTTATTCCTCGACTACAAACGATACAAGGACTTGAAAAAACAGACGTGTTGAGGTTCGTAGTGTGGATGTCGCTCTTCATTTATTTGCTCCTCGTTGCTAGGCAGCTTTCCCTTTTTCACACCTTCACACATGGGTTTGTGAAATCCGTCTTGTAACCCGCTCCCCCCTCCATCTCCCTTTGGCTTTACCTCCCTTTCTCTCAGCTCTGTCACCCCTCTGTGTGCCCTCCTGTTATTCAACTCCTCTTGAACGGCTTCTACATTTTTACCACGTCCTTTCTAAGCTTCCCTTCTTCATCCCCTCCACCACCTCCTCCTCTTTCTCCCATACCCCACTGAACAGAGGCCTCAGTGTGCGGGTCCATGGGCCAAGTGGCAGCAGAATGGGAGGGGGTGTGAGGATTGAAACGGGGGAGGAGACGAGCAAAAGGCTGTCACAAAAGCCTTGTTTAGAGGTGTATTTGGATGCTAACACAGACGTCCTGGGAGCACTGAACTCCAGTTGTGGTGGTCTGTTTTTCTGATGTGGCCACTCTATATCACAGGCCTCATTTCATGATACAGTAGCTGCGTCATTAGCCTAAACAAACTATGTAAACCACTATGTTCCGCTACACAAGCTAACATAAGATGTGACATGATCCTAAACAAGCTAAAATTAGCTTAAACAAGACACATTCCTAGCTTAAAATAAAGGCACTAATATAAAGTACTACATTATGTTAAACAAGATAACATTATCTGCTATGTTAGCCTAAACAATTTAACAGCATGTAAAACAAGTTAATTTTAGCTGATACAGTATACTAGCCTAATCCTTTGAACATTAGCTGCTACATTAGCCTAAAGAACCGAAGATAAATTGCTACCTTTAAATAAAAGCATTAACAAAAGCTGCTACAATTTCATATTTGTCTAAAAAAAAAAAACAAACCACGAGCTAATAAAAACAGTAGTATAGGAAGATAACTGGTGTAGGAGTCATTTTTCTTGTGCCCCTATCTTTATCACCACTAGGGGGTTGTATTTCATTTTATGCACTTGTTATGACAGGCAGGTATGAGGTTATGTAGGGTCAAGGTTAATTCTGTTCAGGTCTTGCTGATGAGATGGGGCAAACTGTTTTCTGCTGTGCTCAGTCTGGTTAAATATTGTCTTTGTTTAAATGGAAAGATAAACGGACATTGCAAAGGAAACAACTAGGGCTGGGTATCGTCACTGATTTCTAGAATCAATTCGATTCCGATTCACAAGGTCCCGAATCGATTCGATCCACGATTCAATTCGATTAGATTTGATTCAATTTGATTTAAATCTGGAGAATTTTGCCTCAGACAGTCAGAAATATTATAATTCAGATCAGTACATTAACATATTTTTCTGTCTATAAAAAGGAAGCTGATACTCGCAAGACTTTATCAAAGGTGTGAGCGTCACAGCAGATGCCTTTGTGTCAAAGCAGCTGAAGATAAAACACAGAAAAACATGAAGGTGATTTTTCCTGGCCTGGATTTTATAAAAATATTCTGCAGTACATCAAAAACGAAAGAAAACCATTAATCAACATATGAACATCACCTCTGACGTTACAGCTGTTTTATTAGAGACACAGCTGAGCGTTTTGCATTTTGCATAATTTTAAAAAGTTGAAATTTGTTCAGAAGCCTGTTGAACAGCAGAAATTAGGTTTTCTTTTCAGAAGTAAGTAAAAGGGGAAAAAAAAACAGCGGCCGACAGCGCTGTAAACAACCATAGACTTGTGCGTAACAAGCAAGCGAATAATGCAGAAAACAGATTTTTAGACGGGAAACTGTTCTTGAAGTATACAGAGAGAGAGAGAGCTGTGCATGAAGTGTGGTGGAAGCAAAACAGTAAAAGTCAGAGGGAATCCATGACGATGTTTATGTGAAGCGTAGTTTGGATCTTCTTTTGCTGCTGGTTCGGTCAATATTGTTTGGAGAGATCAAACTAACAGCTTTAGAATCAGCGCAAAAAAGGGCGTAAACACAAAGCGCGGACCGCCGAAACATCAGAATCAGCGAGCTGTCGGCATTCAGCCCCGACCGTGTCCGTGCCGTCGGGTGAGAGAAAGGCGACATCTCACTGATTCTGATCCATTGGCGGGTCCACGCTATGTGTTTACGTCTTTGTGCAGAATCCGTGTTTCTGCTCTCATTTACCGTTTTAGCTGTTTGCTGGTTGTTGAACTGTTGTGAGGTTTAACCTGAGATTCTGGCGTTTTGGGCAAAATGAATTTATATTAAAAAATCGATTCAGGATTTTAATGAATCAATATCACGTTATCCAAGCCAGAATCGATTTTAATTGATAAATCAATTATCAAAACCCACCCCTAGAAATAAATGAATGAATATAAATATCGTGAATATAAATGAAAACAAAGATTTGGCACGGTGAACTGTGACTGAGTGCACGTAAAAGCAACGCCTACTAACAAACAAGTAGCAAACCAGTAGCATCAAAATATAGGATTTACTCGCTACAACAGCGATATTTAACTTTTATCATGTACGTCTGATTTTTTTCTTCTTTTTTTTTATAATTTAAAGTTCATAAATTCCAGGAAAACTACCACTTTTTATGGGACTTTCTCTGTGTTGAGTACTTGGATTCACTTCATTTCATGACTGATGTCCTGTGCACAAGTTCTCTTTAGAGCTGCATCACTGTTTTCCAGCAGCTGCAACATGTGTTAAATTTAAATTCACCTCAAGCATTGAAAGCGGGGTTTAAGCCCACAGGAATGCCTGTAAACTGTTGCAGCAGTCGCCCGACCCTGGTGTTTACTGGTTTTATTGAGGTTCTGGTGGTCTTCATTCTCATGAAGCCAGGCAGCTCATTCAGAGGCTGCAGTGATGTCAGCTGCATGCTGGTCTCCCAGGTCTCTTGGGTGTTTGTTCACGAGAATGTGGGGTGAATGCTTTTTTGCCGTCTTTTACACACACACACACACACACACACACACACACACACACACACACACACACACACACACACACACAC